>NC_054535.1:104853917-104983917 GCF_017654505.1 Polyodon spathula
GCAATTATTAAAGTGCAGGAACATTAAAAAAAAAATAAAAAATGATACAGCAGCGTCTGGCTGCAGTTTGCTTTTAGCCGAAGTGTTCTCTAAGACGGAGTTAGCTACCAGACACAATATGACTCAATTAATAAATAAATATATATGTATTATTTGTCATGATGTACATGCATCAACATATGAAATTAACTGAATAAGTAAAACAAAAACAATAGGCAAGTGTATGTTAATAAACTATAACAATAAAGTAAGACAAACTAATGTAAATAAAACTAAAGTAAAACAACACAGTCAAAAATGAAATTATGAAATTATGTACTATGAAATCAGCTGGCGGGTGTTTTTCGGTCTATTACAATGGCAGACGCGAAAATAATGGAGTTACTTAGGGCTAACTTAATGTTAATAAACTCACTGTCAAACTAAATTAACGCAGCACCCCTACACACGTTAAATGTGGCAGCAATATACAAGACAAGCGCATTACTTAACAGAACAGTGAAGCAACTCATCAGAACGGGAAACACCAAACTGCTCTGTGACTCGTGTCTGATTCAGGTTTTTTTTTCAAGAGCTTGAACAATTTTAAGTTTGTGTAGCAAGAGAAACAGTGGCTCATTTTGCCATTTTTGCAGGTTTAACCCTTTGACCAACATTTATGCTTAAGTTCAGATGACCATTTGGAACAAAGCCCATGAAATAATTTTTTTTTTAAATAACTGTAATAAAACCATGTACATGCTTTGTTAGATTAGCATAAATAACTTACTGGAGGTGAAAATAGAAACCAGAACGGGTTGCAAACTATGCAGATAGCAAACACCAGGGTAGGTTTGTTAAGTATCCTGCTGGGTTCTGTTATGATCTCCTGTGACAAGATCACACAATAAGACTGTCTTCAATTTGCAGATTAAAGTATTAGTTAACCTACAACAAAATACAATCATGGGATTCCCTGACTATTCTAAACATAAAACTACTCAATGTAGCACCTTGAGACACTTAAAAAGATTATAAAAGAAATACTTGCCACCTCTGGCTAGAGGAGTATAGCCACAGGATTTAAAGACTCCAAATAGTTTAGGACACAAAAAAAACACTTTCATAAATCAAAAAAGACCATTTGTCAAATATATAGGCTAAAGGTAAATTGCTAGAAATATTCCTTTAGATGTACTGTGATTTAAAGAAGACCTCTGCTGTTAGTGAAATGGGGTTTACAATTGATATATAGTGTGGGTATCTGCTGGGAATGTCTGTCTGCAACAGTCTGAAAACTGTGCAGCTTGTCCAAAATCCAGCCAAGCAATTAAACAATGACGCATTGACAACCAAACAGAAAGACAGCACTCAATACAGGAGCAACACATTGTTACCAGTCAACCAATCAGCTGCAGAGAGAGCTCATTACAAATGGCCAAAAACCACAGAAACAGAATAAATAAACATTTGCTCTCAACAGAAAAAAAATACACCTTTCTTTTTTGGGGGAGGCTGGGGGTGAATCATACCAAAAATTGATTTTCATAAGTCTAGCAGCTGGAAGTTGAAAGGTTAAGATATAGGAGCATGTTAGTATGTATGTCTGCATGTGTCTGTATAGCTGTGCATGTGGCTTCTTGGGAGAAATTAAAACATATCCTTAAGGCAAATGTCTGCTCCAAGTATCATGGGAACTTTAACATAGACAAAACAGATGCGGCCTTGGTGTTAAACCTCCCCCTCTCAACAGCAGCATCTCTAAGAGAAGCACATCCCTCTGCACCAAGCCAGCCTACTGGTAAACACAGCACATCCAGGGTATCATCAAGCCAGGCTACTGGTAAACACAGCACATCCAGGGTATCATTAAGCCAGCCTACTGGTAAAAACAGCACATCCAGGGCATCATCAAGCCAGCCTACTGGTAAACACAGCACACCCAGGGCATCATCAAGCCAGCCTACTGGTAGACACAGCAATTCCAGGGCATCCTCAAGCCAGCCTACTGGTAGACACAGCACATCCTGGGCATCATCAAGCCAGACTCAAACCCTGAATACACTGTGGTGTTTCTCACACAGCTATGCAAACAGCAAGCAACACAACGTCTACCTTCATGCCATTGGTAATATAATAATTACTCTTGCAATTAAAAATATATATATATATTTAAAATTGAACAATAAGTTGCTATTGAAAGACTAATTTGCTGCAGTTAGACATGTGGTTAGAACAGCTAGATCACAAGCACCCAGCTAGCAGCAGAAACAGTGCTTCTGTTCATGTCAAGTTTGGCATAGGACATTGAATTACTCTATATTGTTGTATAATGTATTCACATATTATGGATCTGTTCCTTGTGTTGCAATAAAGGTATTTAAATATCAGTTGAAACAGAACGCTGGCTACCTATAATACGCTGCTGATTAAATAACTATACTCCCTTTCATAAATACAAATATTGCAACATTTTTGTGTTGTCACTACTCCTTGCAAGCTTAGTTTCACTGTTTATGAAGCATTTAAATTCTGTCTTGGATTTTGTCCCAATAGCCGTCCCTCTCTCCCCAAAGTAAACTGCTGTTTGAAAATTTTTTCCCAGTAATACACAAAGTGTTCATAAGGATCTCATTAATTCTGGTTTGGCACTGCTGTGGTCCACCCTTGCACAGATATATCTGGCCACAATTTTCCCTGGAAAAGACAAAGCACTTTTATCTTACCTCTGGCTGATGTTGAAGGTCTGGGATTCTCATTCTCTATGCTTTCTTCATCTGTGCTTCCCTCATAATCTTGCTCTGCTGGCGCTTTGCTCTCAACAGTAGATGTGTCACCTCTAAAAGAAGGTAACGAATTGCACAGCTGTCAACAACCTACTGTACTCTGTGGATCGCCAACACAGACAGCAGACAATAAGCTAGTGTGCAGTTAATGTATTGTTTAAGACACTGTTTAATAATACATTACAATGTGATTACTTTGTGCTTCTCTGTAAACACATCCCAGGAAACGTTTCTGCTTATCCGTGTTAACTGCTGCACTCAGTTGTTTGTTTAATTATCTTGGAAGACAGAACCCCAATTGGGGACCATATTAAATCAGCAAAGTGCAATAACACATGGTGGGTATGTGCCCATCCTCATTTGAGGACATACTTCAGTACTCCATGAACATTCATGGTTTATCCTCTATGTATCAACCACTTGGGCAAATGGGTTTGACAGGGCTGCTAACAACGACTGGGAGGAAGAAACTTTGACCCAGTGTAGGCTTTTTTTTTTTCCGCTTTGATATAGTTTCTCTCTTACATAGACAAATATATATGTTAATAAAAGCATGTTGTTTTACATTTTCATTTTCAGCGTTACTCTTTTAGGAATCATGCTCTATCTCCGCTCATAATTAAGACAAGAAGTGCATGCTAAGATGGTCCCTAAGGAATATGACTATATTTTGCTTTTGCTAAAATTAGGAACCTCATCCTAGTCTTTGAAGAAAGGTCACTTGATAACACTGTCCAGAACTGGGAGGACCCCTACATTCCCAAAACACTGGAAACACCCCAAACACCCAACTCCAATGCAGGACATTTAAAGACATTTTTATTTATTGCGTCGTTCAGCTTGGAGAAGGACATAACTCCTGTCTGTCATCAAAGTTATCAAAACACAAAAAGACCCTTTTTACTGTTAACCCAGTTTTTGGAACATGTCAATTATATTTAGCATTTGAAAACATGCGTGAAGTGAAGAGCGAAAACTCTTTTGTCATGATGTCAATATCACTGCCCAATACTGTACAGAACTGTTCTGACTGGAGGCTTTTATTTGAAGTTCAATAGTGTTGTAAAACATGCCATTAGAATGCTTACTCTTTGAATAACAAAACCAACCCCACTCAAATGTATCACAACAGTGTTTATTTGAAATAACAGAAACCCATAAAAAAATGGGCCTTGTGTTTTCTTTCAACCTGTCTATCTATATATATATATATATATATAACTGTAGCCTTTTTTTTAAATCATTGACTTTTGTCTAAAACTTTCTTCTACAAAAGGAAAAGTACTGCCATTGCTATCAACTCAACAACCAAGGACAATGTAAATTAATTAAGACACTCATTTAAAGAGAACTATATATGCACTGCACAGTGCCGGTGGGATTTTCATAGGGATTTTTTTTTATGTTCCTGTCAAATGTTTTATAGTTTTTGTCCTGCACTTTGATCGTCCTTCTTGGAAACTAGAGCAATAAATGAGACGCAGCCTTACAAATAGTTGATGTTGCATAATGGCTGAACGAGTTTCACTTGACGTCATGTGCAGTAAGTAGGGCCCTCAGTCAGAAATTACACTGCTTTCACATTAATGCCAGACATTCTGATCTCCTCAACAATGTTATGTTTTAACCTGAAATTGTCAATATTAGTAAGTGAAATGTACTGTATAAGTAATTAGTGAACAGAAATTACCTGTGCTGCAGTTCCGACTCCACCTCTTCTTGTGCTTGTTTCAACTTCTCCTGCAAATTTCTTATCTTGGCCTTTTTCTCATTGAGGACCAGGACAAAGCGAGTGTACAGATCCTGCTCCAGAACCTCCTTGGCCTGGACGTATTTCTTTAACCTGAAGACAGACAGTATAGCAGCAAGCAAGGTGGAAGCTGTTTGAATGATGCTATGAAAGGTGCTATACAACTCAACTAGAAATGGGATGTTTTGTGAACAAAAAACAAAGAACAACAACAACGAACCCTTGTATGCCAAAAAACAACGTGGCACTGGTAATATAATAGAACTAAGAACAGGATGAAGTCACTACCTCAAATGGTGTCTGAGATGTGAGGTTCAGCAGTATAACCTGAAAAATGTCATCCACTGTTGGTGTCTCCCAAAGACAATTCCTGGAAATCCGACGATGTACTGAATTGATCTGAAGAGTTAAATATTTCAGGCTCCTCTCTGACGCCTTGTTTCTCCAAAAAAGTTCAACAGTTCCCATAACCAGCAGTGTTTAGGGTCTCACTGTTCAATTCTGAAGGAATTACAATATCATAATCACAGGTTTTTCAATTCTGATAGCCTATCAGAAAACAAAATCAGCATGCATAGCAAGATCCCCTCCTGCCCTTTTTTCTGTATTCAGAGAGTGAAAACACATGAATGACAGGATCACATACTGAATGTGGCCTTAGTTCCTGAAGCAGACTTACACCCCAGGTAACTACAGGTCATACATCGATAGTATGGTGTCTCTTATTGCATCAATAGTGAAATAATGTTTAGAACATAAGAACATAAGAAAGTTTACAAACGAGAGGAGGCCATTCGGCCCATCTTGCTCGTTTGGTTGTTAGTAGCTTATTGATCCCAAAATCTCATTAAGCAGCTTCTTGAAGGATCCCAGGGTGTCAGCTTCAACAACATTACTGGGGAGTTGATTCCAGACCCTCACAATTCTCTGTGTAAAAAAGTGCCTCCTATTTTCTGTTCTGAATGCCCCTTTGTCTAAACTCCATTTGTGACCCCTGGTCCTTGTTTCTTTTTTCAGGCTGAAAAAGTCCCTTGGGTCGACACTGTCAATATCTTTTAGAATTTTGAATGCTTGAATTAGGTCGCCACGTAGTCTTCTTTGTTCAAGACTGAACAGATTCAATTCTTTCAGCCTGTCTGCATATGACATGCCTTTTAAGCCCGGAATAATTCTGGTCGCTCTTCTTTGCACTCTTTCTAGAGCAGCAATATCTTTTTTATAGCGAGGTGACCAGAACTGCACACAATATTCAAGATGAGGTCTTACTAGTGCATTGTACAGTTTTAACATTACTTCCCTTGATTTAAATTCAACACTTTTCACAATGTATCCGAGCATCTTGTTAGCCTTTTTTATAGCTTCCCCACATTGTCTAGATGAAGACATTTCTGAGTCAACAAAAACTCCTAGGTCTTTTTCATAGATTCCTTCTCCAATTTCAGTATCTCCCATATGATACTTATAATGTACATTTTTATTTCCTGCGTGCAGTACCTTACACTTTTCTCTATTAAATGTCATTTGCCATGTGTCTTCCCAGTTCTGAATCTTGTCTAGATCATTTTGAATGACCTTTGCTGCTGCAACAGTGTTTGCCACTCCTCCTACTTTTGTGTCGTCTGCAAATTTAACAAGTTTGCTTACTATACCAGAATCTAAATCATTAATGTAGATTAGGAATAGCAGAGGACCTAATACTGATCCCTGTGGTACACCGCTGGTTACCACACTCCATTCTGAGGTTTTTCCTCTAATCAGTACTTTCTGTTTTCTACATGTTAACCACTCCCTAATCCATGTACATGTGTTTCCTTGAATCCCAACTGCATTCAGTTTGAGAATTAATCTTTTGTGCGGGACTTTGTCAAAAGCTTTCTGGAAATCTAAATAAACCATGTCACATGCTTTGCAATTATCCATTATCGATGTTGCATCCTCAAAAAAAATCAAGCAAGTTAGTTAGACACGATCTCCCTTTCCTAAAACCATGTTGACTGTCTCCCAGGACCCTGTTACCATATAGGTAATTTTCCATTTTGGATCTTATTATAGTTTCCATAAGTTTGCATATAACTTATGGAAACTATAACAACAGTCACCCTACATACAAAATATTAACTTACAATATTAATTCAGAAAAATGTATATTGTAGCCAAGCCAACAACTACTATTAAAACATAAAAAAGTGCTGATGTATTTTTTACTTTCCAATTAAGCCTAGTTTCTATGCACATAGTGATACTGGAATATTGACAACCCTTAACTATGCCTGGTTACTTTCTCATATGTAGTTTATTATGTACAGTGTCAGAGGGGGACATAATAATGACTTTATCCAAAAACAAAGACTTCAAGAGTTATAATGTAATTTTTTCAAGACGAAGGCGAACTGAAATTTTACTTTCAATTTTAACTGAGAACCAATTACCTTCTACCACTGTTCCTTATCCTCTGGTGGTTTGCAAAATAAAAGCAGCTGCTTATCTCCCCGACTGACTCTGGGGTCTATTAAATTGATCTATGTGGTGGGCTTAAAGACTGCTGTCATATAAAACACTAAATAGGGCTGTTAAAATGTTAAATTTTCAAAACCATGGTACACAAATGGAAATATTTAGATCAATTGAATAGACCTCAAAAACAAGAAAAGGATAAACTAAAGCAATCTCAAGTCACATCAGCTCTTATAGACTTCCCATTCCCCGGATTTGATCTGAAAGGCCAGGCATGCCTTATCCTCCTGTCTGAATCAAGACACAGTCCTGCAGCAGATACTGGACAGGACAGATTATGAAAAACGGCCCCTTTAAACCTGCTGCAATTGCGAGTGTTTTGCTTTCTTGGGAGGGATACCAGCATAAATCATGATGTAACTGTTGATCCAGACGACTGCATGCAGCTGGGGCAAACTGGAAAAAATGTGGCCGCAACTAAGGATGCCATAAAAACACTTATAATGTGAGTGCTGTACCGCTGTGCTAAATCGACAGCACTTAAAACAGGCTGAGATCAAGCAAACAGTGCAGCAGAATTTCAGGCACAGCCCAGGTTCTTTTTTATTTTTATAGCAGTGACATATATTTCAGGCTGACCCACGTCACCCTTTAAAACACACCATGCTACCAAATGAGTTCACTGCATTACATCATTTTATCCAGCTCTTCTGTTTCGGTTTTCTTCTTTTTTTAAAGCATTGAACACAGGGCCATTGTATTCTATAGTGCTCCCGAATTGTGACATTTTAGTATGCAAGTTTTACCCAATGGAACTAAAATGTAAAGGGATGAAAGTCGTGAAACAAGACTAAGGCAAGTCAATTACAATCACCTACAATACACTTACTACCAATGTGGGATATTTGTTATTTCAACGATAAATCACCACGACTGTTACAGCATTCAGAGGAAATGAATAACATTCGGGGGGGCTGGATTTATGGGATGTCTTGCTTTTTAAAATCTGTTGCTTAGTTTTTGAAGTGAGGATGATAATCTATTCAGAGATAACAAGATATTTAGTACACAAGGGGTCTGAGTGGGGTTAAATGGGTAACATTTTGGGAAATGACTGCACTTGTGATGTCACATTATCCTTCAAATATTTTGTTTGTATTTAGAGAGGAGACAATTATTTTCAGTAAAACCACAATATTTAGTGAGAAAAAGAGTCTCAGTGGGGTAGAAGGGGGCGTTTTAAACATGCGCCCCACTTCACACAGCTGTAAAAGCTCCAAGCACCTGGGTGTTTAATTTTTTGGGGAATGCAAAGTCAGCACGTTCTGTATCCTATTTTCCACCTCAATAGAACTCCACTTACTCTTCAGTAACGTAGTCTCGTTCTCGTCCCAGCCTCTCGTTCTCTCCCAGCAGGTGTTCATTCCTGGCCCGTAGCTCGCTGCTGCGGTCGAGTCCGTGGTTAATCAGCTCTTTAATGACTTCAATGGGCTTTGAGATGGTATGCAGCTCAGCGGATCCAAGTTTGAACTACATGGGAGGAAAAAACTGAGTTACTATATGCTGCAGCACCTGGGTAAGAGTGTGTGCTTAGTACAAGATTTGGAGTCCTCATACACTGCGACATAACAATGCCCACAATATACTGTATGTTACTCACTTTTTATTTTCATGTTAAAGGTTATCACGGAAGAGACGTTATCTACATTTTTACCTGTTTAACATCCTAGTTGTTATTATTATTATTATTATTATTATTATTATTATTATTATTATTATTATTATTATTATTATTACACTATGTAACACAATTTTTGTTCCTGGGTAGTAAGTGTTATTTCCTAATTGCTTATGCCTCAAAAAGTATAGAAAATGGCTATTATTCCCCACAAACTTTCCTTTTGTAACCAGGACAGTGATATTTCAAAATATCACTATTTCCAATGGGAAAACGGGCAAATGTGTGTCTTTTTGTTAACATAAAGTCAGAAAAAAACAACATATGAATCCAAATTAACATGTATTTATACTAAAGTAATACAAAAATGACTACAAAAGATTTAGAAGGGAGTAGTTTTTCGAGATTTACGATTATACTGTAAATACAGACTCCTAAAAGCTGGATTTCAGAAGCAAATGGAAAAAAAAAATTAAATCAGTTTCAACTACACACCTCCAGTGGTCACTCTCAAACAACTAGGATTATTTTTGTATTATTGCATTAAATAAATGAAATCCAGAAGATTCTGAAGAAAGATATAATCAGTGGAGGCATGGACCTCAGATGGACATTCATCAGTTATGAAACGCCCATGCCGTGGGATGAAGTAGGAAGCGTTTGTAATTCTAAGTGTGCTGGCTGCAAGATTCTTATTTTAAAGCAGAACTATGTTATCAGTGACCACTCAAGTGACACACTACTAAGCTCCTTATCGAAACATGTCCAGCGTTAAGAGATGCAGTTGGACATTTATGACCAGGAACTGTTCTTCATCACTCGCAAAGCGCCCGGTACAGTATGGATAAACCACGACGACCGTCTTTTGATCCACAGTAAAGTCGCTTTCACCATACCATGCTAGAGATAATTTAAATGGACACTTGTAGTCCCACTGGAGCCTGACAACTAATGGTCATGAATGAACTATCAGAGACATTTCCTTTTTCCAGAAGGTATCTATAATGAGATAGTGAAGTTGTGAATCACTCTTAGGTACAAAAACAGTTCTGTAATCCCACATCATGTATTGTGCGTACCTCACTGCAGACCACATAACAGTGCTTACTGTTGCTCCCAAGACCTACACAGTTTGTAATTTTGTTGTTCCATTTTTATGGAACAGTGTGGGTAAGATCACAGCACACTTTTATGCCTAGTGTATAGTACATGGTCTCATCGTGTTATGAGGCTTGCAATGACTCTAATCCTGCTGTACTGTAGCCTGGTTCATTAAATTTCCTTGCACATTTTTTTCTTTTTTAGCAGTAATGGCCTGCTTTCTTGTCTAACTGTCACTCATCAATCGTTACAGACTAAAAAGGACACCTGCTTGGTGACTCAGGACTGGAACATTTTTTGGCTGACCCACGGCCAGCGCCATCGGCTGCTGGTTTACTTCATTCAGTTTAAAATGCTTTAGCCATGAAAGGAGAAAAGCGGATGCAACATTGTGTTTACATTAGCAAACCGTTTCACAGCAGCAAATTTATTGCAAAAGTACATTATTAACTCATGATGCCACTGAGATGGAGGATTTCAATGTCACGGATATGATGTTTGGAATAAATAATTTTATATATACAGCAGAACATGGTGAAAGAAAAGCCATTATTTCTTGACATCGTGCCATGGTGGTAAAAATAGATCATGTATAAGTTGAAAGTCCTTCCTGACCCAGTAAAGACTCACAAATCAAATATTGATAGAGGTTCTTGTTTCTAACATTGGAACATTTGGGGATGATGTGGCCAGTGTCTAGGTTTACCATCTGACTAACCCAAACCCTAATTTCACAGCCTGTACCCACTCTATACAGTTGGGTACTGACAAACTGTATTTGACATTGTACAGAATGCAGGTCTGTGATATTTCAGAATTTATTTAAAAAAAAAAAAAAAAAACACATAGGAAGTACCCACTTCCCATTGCCTAGCAAAATGAACCCCTGTGTTAACTGTTTCCATATCAGCATTGTCGACAGAAGAATCAATCCTCTACAACTTCAAAACATGCAATAAAAAAAAAAGTTAAACGTTTCAGCTAGTCTACTTGTTAGGTGGACTAAGGAAGGCAGTAGCCGAAAAGTTTGTCTGCTTGACTGAGTTTGTTGTAAGTTTTACCACAGAAGCATCAATCTGCTGGTTGGGACTGCAGCTCATAATATTGGAGTGCGATGTTGATGATCTGAACTCAGTCACTGGGCATTTCAGCCAAAGCACTGTGGCGATGCTGGTGGCACCAGCTGCTTGCATCATTCTGAAATGTAATACAGCAGTGATAACAGGGCCTGTGTAAGCCCTTCTAGGAGACAATCTGCCATACATTACATGCTTGTGAAATCTACTTCAAAACTTGCATCATTAAACAAAGGAAAGCCAACAAGCCAAATTGTAGCCTGTAGCTGCTGGATAATTACAGGGCGATTAAAATGCATTTCACTTTATTTCAGCTGGGGTATGTTTGCTAGAAACGGTGAGACAAACCGAGAGTTTCTGCAGTGTTAAATCATATCTCATTATTTACAATGCTTACTTATGCTTTATTACACTGCAACACCACTATGGTAAACTTTTATAAGGGACTTGAGATTAAAACATCTCTATTAGGTCAGCAAATAAACAAACATCATTACTATCATTACATTATATAATCAAAGCTAACATTAACAGGTCACAAAAGACAACACATAACATCATGAATTTCATGCTTCATACACTATAAGATATTTGTCCAGCACCAGAAAGCAGAGCAACGTACAGCCAGTATGCTCTTTTACTAATTTTTGTATTAAGAGGAATGATAACTACAGGGACATATTTTCAAAGCTTTTCATCACATATTTAATCAACTAACTTCAATTTTGTTTTTAAAACACTTTCTAATTTTAACTGAACTACAGTAAGAAAAAAAAAAATCACACTCTCAAGTGGTTTGCTTCTATTTTTGAAGTGGAATCTCCTGTCAAAAGAAAAGCTTTGAAAATTTGGCGATGTTCAAAAAAACAACAGAGACATACGTTTCTAAGCACTACTACACTTCAGACTGTTTATCATTAAGACTATTTTACCCATATATGTACAAGTGCTTTATATATGTAACAGTGCTTCATTCTACAGATGAGCGGTATGGCCAACTAACCGATTTAATTACAAATTAGCAAAAATAAGTGTACAACTCTGACATAGCTAGGCATGCATGGCCTCGCTTTACCTGCCCAAAAATGTTAAAATAATAAACTTCTTGAAAAGTAAAGAATAATTCTCATGCATATTCAGTTACACAAAAGCAAGCAATAATTATATACATGTGGTTAAATGGGGAGGTTTCATTATAGTCTAGAAACTGACATTTTGTTCCACTTTAGAGCAAGAGTCCTGCCTGCACCAATAAGCCTGCATCAGCAGCGAAAACCAAGCGACCTTGAACCTTGGGAAAAAGAGGGAACTTGCTTAAATACCAAGCTTGCTAAACCAAATCCATCCACGTGCCAATGCCTAATCTAAAGAAAAACTAAGCTTTATAAGTAAACTAAATGTGTGGTCGCTGTTAATCATTTTTTGTGGTTTATTGTGGTTGAAAAGAGACATTTGCATAAGTATTTTAACCACAGAGACCTTTCTTTAATTCACCATATAGAGTATCTACCACAAACCACCATGTTCTTTTACATTTTTAATAAACTGAACTCACTACATCATTCCAGCAAGTTAAATGTCAGGATCAATTAAAATGAAATTAGCAGTATATAAGCAAAAGTGTTTTAGCAAGCTAAACAAATTCATATTCTAAGTGTTTCTTAAGCTGCCATGTGTACAGTAAATCTGGAAATGTTACGATGAATTACTGTACAAACAGAGAATGAAAATAAAAGCATGTGTGCATGCATGTTGACTTTGCACACAGTGGTGACTCCAGAAATACTTACCTCCTGTCTTGCACTTCAGTTCACTATTTAGATAGTTATAGTTTTGAAAAAAGCACAAAGTTATAGCAAACATGTATTTCATTTGAACATATTATATCTGCTACTATAGTAGGTTAGTCCTGTCAGCAAGACTCACTTTCAGGCAGTCATGCACTTCCTGGCTCATATCAACTGCAGAGTGAGAAAACGTCAATTCCTTCTTTCCCGTCATTAACCAACCAGCAGTTTCTTCTAAAGACTGACATTTTTGTTGTAGCAAATTGTATTCCTTGACTCAAAAGACACTGCTTGGATGAAACAATGTAGGTTAAAACAGCTATTTTAAAAGTTTACATTTATGTCGACTGCTCCTATAAACACCACTACATTAAACACCAGTAAAGCAATACAGCGTGTTCCAACCCACAAGGCTTTCAGCTTAAAGCCTCCAGGAATCTGCTTTTTTTTATTTTTATCGCATAGACATAACCATTGAGTTTGGTGACATTCCCCCGTAAGTGATGATTCTAAAAGGCATCCCATTAGTTGAGGTGATCTGTGAGATATTGATTACAATCTATTCGGTCTAAACTGCGACGTTGAGTTGGCTTTTGATAGTTTCTTACTCTGAATTGTCATTTGAAAGGAAAAGCACATCCATAATAGTACCAAACCATAAATAAATAAATACATCAAGACATTCATTTTAGGGGTTGCAAGTAGTTGTAAGTTGTTTCTTATTAGTTGTAAATAAAAATAATGAATAAAAAAAGCTTTGAGAATCAAGCCCATTGTGTCCACAATGAGGCACTTAAATTAACTTCAAAAAGGGGTACTGTACTTGTTTATAAAGTGAAGACCATATCTACCAGATCTGATCTAATAAGCTGATCTAATAAGTACCACACTTAGTGTAGTGTGGACATTGCTGCTGCTGTTTCCGAGCAGTTGTGCAGCTGGTTGCATGGAGTAGAGCAGGGTTCTGCTTTTAAATGAGCACATAAAGTAACACACTCCCCATTGTCACAGGTTGTCTTCTACAGTGTGCTTGTTAGCAATTTCATTGTGCAGCTTTTCACACAACAAAACTGCTTACTGTAAACCCAGCTTTAGGGGTCGCTCTTGGGTTGCCATGAACAGAAAGGCACAAGAAGGTTCACCAGTAGATTGCTTCTCTGTTCCAACACCTGGATCTGTTTTGTACCTCAAACAATGCAGAAAGCAGCCTCATATGTGTGCGGTTGCTGTTTAGCGTCATCAAATGATTCAGAGCAGAATCTGTTGAGTGAGCAGACATCACTCAATCACCAATGTGGAAGGGGAGGCGGTTAAGTCTTGATTAGGCTGATGTGTGTTCTCCTAATTCTATATTCCCTAATGAACTTTCAATCTGCAATAGTTTTTGGAACTGTATTTACAATCCATGCTTGTACTCCACTTACAGTGGATTTAAGCCAACTGACTTTGCATAAATTGAATTAATGTACATTGCTTAATGTGGCAAGCTAAAGAAATAAGAGCATATATATATATATATATATATATATATATATATATATATATATATATATATATATATATATATATATATAGAGATAGAGAGAGAGAGAGAGAGAGAGAGAGAGAGAGAGAGAGAGAGAGAGAGAGAGAGAGAGAGAGAGAGAGAGAGAGAGAGAGAGAGAGAGAGAGAGAGAAAACCTAATTAGGTTTAAATACCCCCACTGCTGACTGAACATTGCCAACTCTTTCCATGGGTCTCTGACACTCAACAGCAATCTGCGCACATCTGATACTGCTTAAGTAAGCACATTTTCTGCCATTAATTCAATTTGTGCAAATCATGTGGGGATCAATTTATTTACATAAGGTAAAACAAAAAAAAAAAAGTCAAACTTTTTACATTTACAAGCTGGTATGTGAAAGGTATTGGTTGGATTTTATTTGTAGATGTAAATTGGGAGCCAACTATTTTACATGTTATAGCAAGGTGCTTGTTATAATATGGAACTAACTACTATTAGAGGAAGGATAGGGTCATTGGAGAACAGCATTAAAACAAGGGTAATTGTTTAACCACTCGAGTAAATTTCAGTAAAAGGTTGAGTAAGTGATAGTACACGGCTTTTAATTCTTATTTCTATATAATGGCCAGTGAGTTGATTAACAGCATGGTTATGTGCACTTATGGTTACCACGTTGCCCTTCATAAACATAACATGCAGAAAAAATGTATGGACCACAATTTTGGTAGTTGTTCCTGCATCCAATGAAAATCAGCCCTAACTGCCTGAACACTGTAAGCATGTTAGTGCTTCAGTGACACTAATTTAATCATGAAGTCAGATTCTTAGATAATCCAGTTTATTTAAACCAACAGCAAAGGCATCACATGTATTTTCACACAACGTGTGTTTCATTAGGACACAGTTTAATGAAACCATACATTAGCCAGAACCTGTCTCAAAGGGTTACAGCAGGCCTATGTCACACTAGCTTTTCATTATCGCTTGGCATTTGCTTTAAAGTTGCAGGTATTTGAAGTAAGGCAAGTAAATCAACTAAAATAAAATCCAGATTAATTTGTCTGCACCATGAAACCACATATTGAAATTAATCTGACATTGGAAAAAAAGTTACCCAACTGTTAACAGGCTTGTAAATTCGTGACTTATTTAATTTAATGAAATATTATTTAATGGAATTATACCTGTTGTATATTTTCCTGTTACTCTTAAATAATATTTGTTTTCATATTGCATGTCTCCTAAACTGGGAATTTTGTTTTAAATGAAGGGACATTTTCAACACAACCTAACACAGGAAAGGTTGCATAACACCAGCATTCATCCCCAAACCATCTTCAATGTAAATTTCGTGTGACTACCTTGAAAAGTCTGTAAGTGGCAAATGCTGCCATAGAGCAGCTCTCAAATTTTAGTATGCCAATGCTATCAAAATGTATTGAGCTACAATGGAATCAATTACTGTACTGTGGTGCCACACAGTATATATGCACTACCATCCATAGGTGGAGTGTGGGTCCAAAATGTGTGTGTGGGTATGGGGAGGCCACATTTACAGTGAACACGTGAACTGCTTTTTTGGTGATCTACATTTTTCTGTTGTTGTTGTTGGTTAATTCCATCCCTGCAGATAAACGTGTGGAATGTGGCTGAGACTTGATTCAATGATCGACCATCAATCAAGTCTCAGCCACATGGTATAAAAGCAAGCGGAAAGCCTTTGTTAGCTGGAGGTAAAGGTTGTAAGTAGCAGGGTGTGCGCACGGCTGAAGCGTTATATAGCAAGGTTGCATGGGTGTATTTCTTTTGTTTGTATGGTTGTTTTGTTTGATCAGACCTTTTTGTTTGTTAATAATCTCCTATACTGCACAACTCCTGTTTCTGAGTCTGCTTCCTGAGGGTAACCAGCCTGGGCTGTGACGTTATCCTTTCACAGTACCTATAAAAACGCTGTTCAGTATTGATTTGGAGAGCAAAGCTGCCACGTCTATAATTACTCTGCTTTGCACAGTATTATTCAACAGTGGCACACATTGTTACCCCGTTACCTGCATTGTCTTTAACTATGTCCACAAATAGCCTGGTAATAACATCAGCTTCTCACCTATTGTATGGGAATGATTGCTTAGCTTTTGCAATACAAAGAGGCGCTCAACGATTTTTTTTTTTTTTTAAATCAATGTAACAAGATTTTTTGATTCCTAATAATATGTTTCCTAATTACACTGATGCATAAATATATTTGTATGTGTGTTAACTATGCCCTGTTGAGAGATCCACTTTGTGAATTTTTCCTACCTTTCACTTCTTTGGGCATTATTGTTTCTTCATGCAACTGTCACTGTCAATAGTGATTCTAGTAACACATGAACATTTTGTCAAAATGTAAAACATCATTGTCCTTGTTTTTCCTGCTCTAAACTGAAAACCAATAAAAACATTTTTTTTGTTGTTGTTGTTTTTAAGTGATTCTAGTGCGTTTTTTAAATACGAATCTAAAGAATACGTTTACAATATAGCTTACATCTTGCTTAGTAAATCACATTAAAACGCGGTTTAAAAGATAATTTTAATGATACAGGAATGAGTAGTTAAATGGATACTGTGGCTTTGCCCCTTGAACCTGGTCTATGCTACCATTTCAGGACCACTGCACAATGCTTGTTCTAAACTGGTTGTGTTGGTAATGCTGTGGCCTGTTCGTGGTTCTGATAGGGTTAACTCAGACACTATAAAATGAAAGTGCCATATCCCAGGGGTGTGCTAATTGTAGTTACTGTGTTCTGGAGAGCAGTCTGGGGATAGATTTTAAGGTCTGAAGGTCTGTATTTTGACACAAGCCAGAGGTTGCCACCCATGACCTTGACATTATCAGGCTACCAACCCTTCATATGGCATTTGAAGGATAGTGTTGACATAGGCAATCATGTGTCGACTTCTGTCTATTTGGTAGACATTGTGTTCGCATGGCACTCGTCATTAAACCAGGATCCTTGCCAAATTCTTCTTTGTTTCCTTCCCCCAAAATGAGATCAGGTTTTTGATTTCTTAATACATTATGCAAATTAAGAATGACAATTACAAGATACTAGTTTTGCCCAGCAAATGAAATTCAGAGACTGGGTATCACAGTGGAATTGTCTGTGTCTTGAATATTGGTCTTTCGTTGGAGACCTTGTGCTAATCTATCAGAACAGCATGTGAGTATACAATATTAAAATAAAAACAAGCTACAACTAAGACTAAGTTCAGCAGTACATGATTGAGAAGAAGAAGAAGATGATTTAATAACTAATAAAAGATATTAAAAGTGCTTTCGAGCATTAGCCAATAATAACATACCTTCAGCATCCCTTTGCTAAATGCAAAGCTTCAAGGAGGTCAACATCCTGCCATTTATTAGATGACTGGTTTAAATGAAGAGGCCAACACACAATATATATTAAAAAAAAAAAAAAAAAAAAAAAACAGGACCTGATATGAGATGTGAAAAGACAAGCACTGTATGCTTTGGGTTATTTAAAATCGCTTAGAGCCTGGTGATGAATGATAGTGACACTCACAGGCCTTCCTACAGAGGAAGCATTGTTCCTTTAAAAGGACAAGCCTGGAAATAATTTTATTTACAGAATCAATCAGTCCGTGTTCTAGGTTACAAGGGAAATTGTGAAACAATCCACGACGTCACTGGGTTACTGTGGAACTACTGCTATATAGGTGACACACACACTGAGACACACGTACGCACACTCACACACACTGAGACACATGCACGCACACTCACACACACACATTTGCACTCCTATATTTGTGGGGACTTCTCATTTACTCTACTGTATTTTTATTTACTCCAGTCAGACAAAACTCCACACAGGGTGAAAATTGAGAACAAATTAAATATTTTGGCACTCTTCTTTCTTTGTTTCTCTTTCTTTTTTTTTTTTTTTTTAAAGCATATTTAATACATAAAAAGGTGCTTTACTGTTTTTTTCAGGAGTTACTATCTTTGAGGGGGCATTTTCTCAAATTTTGTCCACACATTGATGGTAATACCTGCGCGCACGCGCACACGCGCGCACACACGCACACACACACACACACACACACACACACACACACACACACACACACACACACACACACACACACACACACACACACACAGTCAAAAAACAGGCTTCATACACCAAATAAGACAATGTGACAGCAAGGACCACATAATTGTACAAATAATAATATATGTACATGCCCTTCCTAATAAAACTGGCTCCAATTGTTGATATTTGCTTGACTGATTTCATAGTGACATCCATACCTGCATTTTCCAGGGAGCTTTGAAACAGTCTGGACTTTTTCCAAATCTCATTTACTCTTCCCTCATCAGAACGTAGAAGAAACAAGACACCGTTTGGCAGTCACTATTAATGAAAAGTTTTAAAAGGCAAAATAAATTATTTTGGGAGAGTTGGGAATTTGTTGGGTCCAAATCCTATTGCAATTATGTAGCACTTAACAAAACTGGACCTGCAATTATGACATTTAAATACCCATTTCTCATTTTCTCAAGCTTGATGCAAAATTTGTCAAATGGCGCTAGTTTAATTGTAAAACCTTTAAATAAGTTTAATTATCGCTATTTTTACATTAAAGAAGCGGGCAACTGTAACCCTGGGTCAGAGGTCCTGTTGACTGGCAACTGAGGTCACAGGATCTCACACCTACTGGCTACTTTCTCTGGTTTTACTGTGAGACCAACCAGGCTCTTGAGCTGGATCCAGACATCCTGAGCAATATCATTAGAAAAACAAATGTGGACCTGAAATGATTTATTCACTGGAAACCACCTGCATTGGAACTTGACAAAGAAAATCAAAGAATACAGCTGTGTACCAAACATCTCTGTGCAGCAGAATGAGGCTTGAACACTGTGGCCGCATAACCTTGTAAAGTTACTGGTACACAAGGGTTCATTATCCTAGTACGATACCCACAAACTTGACACTGAGAATCCCTGAATACGGGTGTGTACCAAGCATGAAACCAATAACGGGGTCACTGATCAAGGTGAAGGCTACCATTAGATTCCCCCCTTCAGAACACTAAAAATATGAAGTCAGAAATAGTGATGGCAGCTTAATGATATATGTACTGTACCAACATGAAAACTGCTTATACTTGTAATAAATAGTTGTTGTTTGAATAGAAAATTGGCCCAGTAACTGTTTGACACAAATTGACAATTTATTTTTAAAAACTGAGACTAAAAATGTAAAGCCTTCTTTATGATAATTTTTGTTTTTTTATTTTTCAACATGATGAATTCTGGAATATGTCAGCTGTTGAGTTTGGTTAAACCGTTGTGTGTTTGAGCTCTGATCACATCTAAGCTTTCAAATTACAGTTTTTAATTTGACATGTTAAGCCCCTACTCAAAAATGTTATTCCTGCAAAGAGAAAAAAAGCATTTCTCTTCTTCTGAACAAATGAAATTGTGCATAGACTGAAACATAGACACTCTGGCATGCTAATTATCACTGGAAAAACAACCGCAAGTGATGTGAAAAGCCACCTGCAAAGATTGTACCCTTTGTCAGACATGTTTATTGTTTTAAAATTGGATAAGGTACAGTGCTGACATCATACGAGTCAGTCTGAATGCCAACAGCAAAAGCATAAAAACAGAAAAGAAGTGGCCTGCTACATACTATCCTGAGAAATAAGGATACTGTCATTGTCTACAGCCAATGTTGTTAATGTCTTTGGTAATGACTTACAATTGCATTCAACAGCACATAAAACATATGATTTCACTGGTGTCCCTTCACTACATCTGACCATAGATTAGATGTGTGTGGACTCTTCCAGAAAGAGTAGAGTGGCAACCCCACTGAAATCTGTTTGCCACACCCAGTCCTGGAGGCAAAGCACATGATGTGCTCCTGTAGTGATAAATGGCACACTGGAAACATTAAAAACATGTTTTAAAGGGAACACCCATTGAGCTGACATGTTTAACATTGTTATTATTATTTTAAATAACCCTCTTCTGATCCCATTTAAAGGTGTTTAGGACACTATATTCCTGATATCAGTGAGCACAGTGTACCACATTTACTCAGAGAAAGATAGGCACAAAAATGATTTAACAAAAATGCAATTGCACACTTCTGTGGTATCTGAGCCATATCGGGTATCAGCAGAACCTTATAATCATAAAAACTGCAGTCACATGCTTTTGGTGTATGGGCTTATCTGAAACTCTGTTGTAGTTGGGATCTCTGTTCCATTCTTGTTGGAATTTCAAATTGTATTCTCTCATAACACAAGACAGTACAGTTTGGGTAAATCTGATGTCCATTGGCAGCACAGCAAAAGCAGCCTGTCATAGATAACGGATAAACTGAGTCAAATTCGGAGCAGAAGTGGCACTTAGCTGACTTTTAAATTAAAAACAAGACCAAAAGGAAGACAAAAGCATTTAATCCAGCTGTAACTAGAGGACACATGAAGTGTATCTGGTAAAAAATGGGGAGTCAGTGAAATAATAATATTCCTGCAGGCCTAGATAAAGGCACAGTAACAATGCTAGGTGGATTACCACAGTGCTCTACTAAACATGAGGTTCTGCCTGCCAATGCAGTATATGCCAAAAAGAACAACATCTATAAGATTTTGTTTAGAGAAAAATAAGTAAATATTATTGCATGGGTTGAAGTTTCACACGTGCATCATTACATTTGCATCTTGGCTATTGGACGTGGACGACAGAGTGACTGTATAATTAATTTGCTTTCTTTTTCCTGGACAAGACCAATTTAGAAAGCTTGGGAGTCTTTGATTGGGCTAAAATAACAATGGTTTGTATCTGAATGTGAAAGGATGACTAGCTTTGGCCAAGATGCAAGGCTGAGATCAAAGCTACTAAACACAGTGCACACAAATTACTCAGAAAATTAAGATATCTAGGGGAAGAAACATCCAACAAGCAGAAAGTTCCAACTTGTACTGCCCTTTCAACTATTATTTACCCAAGTCATGGAAAGTTGGAAGTGCTGAGTACTCCCTTGAAAGCTCAATGGCAGAGACACTTAATTATTCCTGAGCTTTACTCTAAATAGCAATGGCATAGCCTAGAGAAAATAAATGGAGCAATGGATCTACACTTGGCCTGATGGTCTGAACATTTTAATAAGGCACATTTATTGGAAAATCTGACAACAGTTGGCTCTTTCAAAATTTCCAGTTTGGCTCTGTTACAGGGGGGACCCTGTTGCAAGTTCTTGCGCAGATGTGTGCAGCTGGGACACGTAACAGGAGACGCGTTGCTAGGCAACCAATTGAGCTGTTAAGCTGGGGGATGTGCCCAGGGAAGCTGCGCGCAGCTCACAAAGCGTCTGCGCTACATCTCAAGACGACTGCACCGCCATGCTACACATAGTGGAGCTTTGTTGACATCGAGGAGAGTGTCCGCTCTGCAGGAGCACTACTAGGGAACCCTTCAACAGCAAGGCTATGATCTGCCCAGTCAGGACTGTTGAAAAGACCTGGACTCGCTGGGAGGCCGGGACTTCGGGAGCAGCAGTAGTAGGTTAGTTTAGGAGATGTTGACCCCAATCAGTATAGAGGGCAATGTAGTGTAGTAGATTCCTGGAGCGGGACGTCTCTTTTAATGAGGCTATCACTCACCTTGTGTGGCAAACTTTTCTTTTTAGCTTTGTTTTGTTTTCTTTATTAAATCTAACTCTAGGGTTATCATTGCTGGTACCTTAGTAGCTGTGGCTGTGTTGTTATTAAATCTGCGCGCCTATGTGGCGTGTCAACACCCAATGCCCTGTGTCTGACTCATTATTCAGTGACGACCCACACACCAACAGGCTCCCATGAAAGAACCAACTCAATAACTGGTTGAATCAGTTTATTGACAGCAGCAGAGCTAAGTAGTGCGAGAGTGTTAATGTATACAAGTGCGGATATAGCAATAAAATATATTGGGATTTTATTTCAACACTTTGGATGGTGGCCTTTTTTGATGTACATTGAGCATTGCTGAACAAAGAAAGTTAAGAGCAAGTCATTTCAAATGTAGTTAAAAAAAAAAAAAAAAAAAAGATCTTTATGATAATTCTATGATGTACATGTAATTGCTGAACGCCTTGTTTCAAATTCAAGTGCAGATTCAAATGTTTCCGACAAGAGTGGTTCTGGGTTCTGTTGCTCCAAAATGAAATTTACATTTGTCCCTTTCCCTGGCTGCACTGGTTATCCTAAGTACCAGCCTTCCTCAATATGACAATAATCAGTTCATTCTAAAAATAAGAATTTTGTGCTGCTGAAGGGGTTAAGTGAAGGATGCTGGACTTAGAAAAGTAGCAATGAAAAGTAAAATATAAGGCCACTGATTTGCATCTACATGAGAAGAAGTCAGAATTCAAAGAATCATGTATGATTTACTGTAGTTCCCCAGCTAGCTCTTAGCTTTCATTTTCAAAGAACCAGTGAGCAAACATGAAACTTGAAACACTCCCAAGTCTTTCATAAGTTTTGTTTTTCTTTAAACTCTGTAATATCAAAGTACTGCTCTAACATCACTTGTATAGAATACTGTAAATCTGAAGGCAGAATGTCATCTCTCACTAACACGTGTCAAGATAAGTTTTCATTATTACTGTATTTTTGTATTTTTAAATATATTTTTAAATGCATTCAAATGATGTGTGATTTATCTAACAGTTCCTGGAGGAAGTCTCGAATTTCACAGTGTGAGCTGTTCCCATAAAGTAAGAGAGATGTGGTCAGGGAGGGGGCTGTGTATAGCTTTTGTATTCTGAAAACATATTGCAAAGTACAGTAGATTAACCACACTGGGCTAGAAGTATTTCTTTATATAAATGTAACAGTGAAGTCCAGGTTATTTACCATAATTAATTGCTTAATTTAAACAGTGAACTGCACGCGAAGGTAGTATAAAAGGGTACTCAAGTACAGTAAGTGAGCCCCAAAATGCAACACAGTAACAAGATCATGGTTTGAAGTGGACAGCTAGGGCAGAAATGTATATTAAGACACATACAATACTCGAGGTGTGCTTTAAAACAAACTGATATCAAAATGAACAGGATCTTACAGAAAACAGCAACAAGAAACTCATCTTATGAATACGTCTTTGGTCTGCCAAATGGTTAACAGTAGAGCCATATTATCACACAATTTCTGACCTATGGAAGATATGATTGAAACAAGTTAAACTCTTTTCAGAAGATGCCAAAAAAGCAAGTGCGCACTGATGTATTACTCTGAGAGTTTCAATGCACCAGTTATTAGTTATATCAATAACAGGTGCGCTCAGAACAAATTTTAGTCTGTATTCTTTAGATGCTTTCCCATTCTAACAATGATTTATTTACAGTATCATTCCCTTTGAGATCCACACATTAATATAACAATCTACTCTCAGTGGGGAACCTGTTTCAGTTTATTTTTTGTATGTCAGAGACACAGCACTGCAGTTTAAAGATGTGCTGTGCCAGATATATGTTTGAACATTAAATAGGCCTATTCAGAAGGTTGGATCCGTAACAGTGATAATGTCTGATCTATAAGTATTACCTTTAAAATGACATACAGTGTTATCCATATTCTTAGGTATGTACACACTCTTGTTTAGAATATAATTAGGGCTTCTGTTTTCCAGTTTTTATTAATTTCATTTTTCAGTGTTATTTTTAGCTATTTTTGATTTTTTTTGTTTTTTTGGGCTTTCACTTTTTACATACTGTATGAAATTATTATTTTTGGTTACTTTCCAAAAATTGTGGGTGTTTTTTTTTTCTGTCACAGTATGTATAGTAACTTGACAGTACTTGAACACTTCAATTGTTTCCTTTGCTGTCTTCCACAACAAAGTCCTTATAGTCACGGGCATACTCTTCTGGGTTTTCTGTGCGTTTAGGCATTTTTTTGCAGTAGTTGGGGTGGGTTTAAGTATTCAGAATGAATCGATGATACATACAAGTCAGGAAGGAAGGACATTGCCCACTGCACTGGGAAAGGTGTTTTTTTTTATTTTTTGTAGGTTATTTTATAAGGGGAAAGTGTGATTGTGAGACACCGTGCATCTCAGTCAGGTATGAAGACAAATGCAATATCTGCTGTTTTAAGGGACATTAGGCTGCCAGCTGTCAGAATGAAACGATGAAAACAAGACTTAAAAGGGCCCATGTATGGATCACACTTCATATGAGCATTGAATTAGCACTTAGTAAAATAAACTAATATTCCTTTTATGCATGCTGGCCAACCACTTGAAAAATGGGGCCTACAAAGATTTCTACACTGCTTACATAATAGGGGCTGCCACACTGTAAGCAAATCAGTCATTTTAAAAGGTAGAGATGTTAAAACGCACCCTTTGGTCGCCGGTGAAGCTGCGCCGGTCTTCTTTGACAGATAATAAGTGATGCTGAATGTGTGGGGCAGACAGTGCTTTAGCAGCCCCGAGTCCTGTCTAGTAAGTCCACTTTTCTTCAGTACTGTACTGCAGTTACCTAATTAAGCTCCTAAACTCTCCAGTCACAGGACCCCTCTCCCCCTGAGGGGGTTCATTCTTTGAATATGCCTTGACTGGAACCTGCAATGATCAACAATGCAGCAGCCACTGACTGCCCTGATGAAAGAAAAGGGCCATTGTCTGGCACTAGCCACCCTCCAACTGTGCAGGGATGGCTCAGTCGTGTACTTGCTGTACATGGCACTGATGGAGAGACTCTGCCTAGCTAGACATGTGTGTTTGAAACATTACAACCATCTATGGAGACAACTCTGGACGACTTATTTCTGAAAAAGAGAACTAAATGTGTATAGTGGCAACCAGGACTCTTCTGGACTGGACTATCATTATCTCCTGCTACCTTGCTCCTTGTGGTAACTCACCAATCCCCATATGAGACAACACAATCATACCGCCATCAAAATATCTAAAAAGTACTGTACCATTGCATCTGCTGCTCATCCATAATACTGCTTGTCAAATAAGAAGCCAGGCATAGTATCGGTATGTTGGAAACACAGTATAACATTGGCTAGGGTTAGATAAATGTCCATGTAACTTGTTTCCAACCTTATATCCAACCCATCGGCTACTGCATAATACCTCAATCACTGTACATCCATATACATATACTTTGGTCATTAAAAATATGCCACCTAAAATAAATTGTCTTATTATTAATATTAATATTTAAATTACATGTGTTTTTTTATTTTTTAATTGATTAAACATATAAATAAAAAAATGAAAAATAAAACTCTACAAAATGCCAGTTGAATACATTGGAGTTTTTTACTTTACTGGCTGTTCAGAGGTAGAACGCGTGACTGCATTTCCTTTTCATAAATGATGAATAAACAAAGTGATTACGGAAATATCACGATTAGATACACTTCTAAATAGCATCACCGTGATATCAGAGCCATTCGCTTTAAAGCACAAGAGCTGCAGATCAACCTGTAATCCAGTTCAGCTAAACAGAATGTCAAACCTGTCTGGGTACGATCATCTGAATGAGAATTTAAAAGCCTTCCTTTCACATACACAGGCACCCTTTTCACCACATAACCCTATTACATGAACCGCGTGCTAAACCCACAGTGACAAGTCGGACGACTATCTTATCAAAACAATATCCATTTCAAATAATCCCCCACACTGCAAGTTATTGAAACGTGCAGAACAAGTTAGGGTATAGAGCTAAACAAGCGTGCACACCTTCATGAATACACTTTTTACATTGCATTACATCTTTAAACTTAGGGCTGAGATGACAGACTTACAGTAGTGGTCCAATCATTCTTACTAAAGTCATTAATTTGTGGTTCATTTTCAACGTGCTTAAAAATAGCTATAAACAAAACTCTAATAAAATAGTTTAATTACGCTAAATACATTTTAAATAAATGACAGGTGACACTAATCATTAAGTCACCCTATTTAACACTTGCTTTAAGCTTTGGCCTGGACTCAACCTCTTTTTTACTTCCTTGTGTGCAATCTGTTTCCTACACATGCCTGGCTAATTATCACTTTGCAGGATTGGTGTTAACCTAACATTAAAGAATACTGAGTTAAAGACAGCTCCACCAATAATCACTTGCATTCCTCACAGCAGTGACCTTAGTTGCTGAGAGAAAGCAGTTTTGTCCCAGTTTTGGGAGGCTTTCCTGGGTTTTCAGTGTTACATTTCCATTCTGACGTCACTTCACTTCTCGTAATTCTGCTCTTAATCTTTCTTTTTCCTCAACTTGATGATGTCAAATGTGACTGCTTGGCAAGAATCCTTTAGTCAAGAGGTCAGCCATTTTCCCCAAAGTGTTAGACTATACAAAAAACAAAACCAATCTGTTCTCTCCTGTTTTCTCTGTCAGGTTGCAACATTCAGGGTTGACTGCCTTCAAATAAACCTGCAATTACTATTCCGGACAACTTATCAAAGATCCTTAAAAGTATGCCTCTAACAAGTCTTTGCTGTTTCACAATTGTGAACAGCTGTAACTAGAAATGGAAGTTTATGTGAACAAAAACCAAGCATAGCTTGGAGTTAAATGACACAACCTTCAAATGGGACCTTATGAGACAATAGCTACAACTGTACTGTATAGCAGAAACTTAGAAAGTGACATGACCTCAACATGGCAGCCATGTTAGATCTGAGATCACGCTTACCAGCAGCATGGAATCGCTATCTCAAATGGTTTCTGGGATATGTGGGTATGATGTGGAGAAGGCAGCTCTATAAAATAACTTGCATGAAAGGGTTCATTTGTCTTGCACATGACTCCAATACAACTTGACTGAGGAACACAGAATGAAGCTGTTCACCATTTGAATTAAAGTTCTTGTTTAATGGGACCTTTAAATGCATGTCCAGTTGCAGTAACACACCTAAAGCCCTCTGTTTAAGAAGAAAAAAAAAAAAAAAAAAAACACACACACAAAGTACTTTGCTGTGAAATTAGGCGGAAACTTGCAATGCACTGCCCGCACACGACCATGAGGTTAGTGGACATCTTAAAGCAATCTATAAACATGCACACATGCAATTTATCATCACAAGCTTGCTGTAAATGAAGGCTTGTAAAGCTGTAAAGCTTTCTTTTGTAAATGTTCTATAGATAACGTGAAAGAATGTAAAATCCCAAACCGTACAATATTTAAAATAACTGTAATATCACTCCCAGGTGTTTGCTAAAACAAAAACAGACTTTGGTAAATGTTAATTTACACATTTGAGTGATGACTTTTTGCCTATAGAAATTTAGTTTTTATACCTATCAGGTATCCAAGCTAAATACAGCACCTGTTATTAACGGTAAGAGGTGTTCTGGTTAGACTAAGGTGCTCTCACAGACAAGTAAGCTTAGCATGGCACCTGCAGGCACGCTACATTCACACACTTTTCTGAGAATCTCATCGTACTGGCACACACATGCATTCCAGCCAACTGGATTCAATCAAATAACTGCTCCATATATTGTGAAAGCTGTATCTGTAAAGTATAATCATTTGTTTTTATTATAAACGTCCACATTGCTGGAGTTGAACCGAGTGTGGATGGCCATAAAAAATGTGTGGATGTCCATAAAAAATACAGGAGATACAGGATAAAACACCAGTTGTGTGCATGTGGGTGGCACATAAGCACACTCTCAATGCACAACCTACTCAACACTGTACTGTCAAAAGACGACCCTGGGCTGTTGAACAGCCACCCGGAGACTTGTTTCAGATGATAAATTACATTAAAGACCTTAATGGATTTTACAGCCATAGGAAAGAATGCTACTGTCAGTGTGACATAAGATGACTGACCACCCATGTGTTGTAAATCATCTTCCGTCATCTCCATGGTGCAGAACCTTCACAGCTTAACACCTTGAAGAGAGATGGACAGCACTTTGGTACTGTTTCATGTTACATTAAGGACTGTGAAACATTAGGCATGAAATAGGGAAGATAGATAATTTGTTTATGACTCGGCCAGTAGAATAGCTTGTTTTTTTTGGCACACACACAGATCTAGTTACAACTGTACACCGCTTCACTTAAATAATGTTTCAACTATTTTCCTGCTTTTCTGCAAATACTCACTACCTGCAATTTTGGTTTAATTTTTTATAATTTGCACATACAGGTTCAGCTGAATGCAGCAAATTCAGAAATAAAACCTCAAAAAGGGGTGGGATTACATTGCAAACCTTTTGAATGAAAGGGTGTCTTGCAAAATATGCAATAAAAAAAACATTCTTGTCACATCACAAGCTCGTTGTTGTACCACCTTAAGAGAAAACATCCCCACGTGTTTGTCTGCAGCGCAAAAGCCATGTCAGACAAGGAAAACCTTACTATAGCAGTGTGAGTTTTATTTTTCTTCATTTCTGTCAAAATAGAAACCTTTCTTTTGCCTGACTTTTACTAACTGTCTTAAAATATATTTATGTGCTGAATTATTTCCAAGAGAGCTGCCCCCAAAAGATTTATATGTTTCACAGTTTTGCTCACAAAGAAGTTCTTTCCAGTAAGGCTTCCATGAAAACCATGGATGAGGTTGAATCCACAGTGAAAAAGAGTATCAACGCAGTCAACACTAGGAATGTTAATAAACTGAGATTCACAAAGTTATGTGAAATGGGCAGTGTGGCGCATAGAGTGCTGCTGAATTAGAATCCAATCCACTGGCTCAGTTTTAATAACTGTGTACAAAGCCTATTTGAGCTTCAGGAAGAACATATTGGAAGTTCTGACCACCATTTCTCCTGATCTGGACCAAAACTTACAGGATCCAGTGGTGCACAGATGTTTGCTCTTTCTGAAAGAGTTTTTATTATTATTATTTGTTTATTCAGCAAATGCCTTTATCCAAGCTGACTTATAGACACTTGGGTGTGTGAACTATGCATCAGCTGTAGAGTCATTTGCAACAACATCTTACCCGAAAGATGGAACACAAGGAGGTTGAGTAACATGCTCAGGGTCACACAGCCAGTCAGTGAGTGAGCCACGATTTGAACCGGGGATCTCCTAGTTACAAGTCCTTTTCTTTATCCACTGGATGACACAGCCTCCTACCAAGGCTTGCTTCTGTAGCATTGAAGTGACTGATCATCCTTCACCTTCAAGAGGAATGGGACTCTTCAGTTTTAAGTTCACAGCCAGTTTTTCGTGTGCCAGGATGAGAGTGTAGAGCAAAGGATCTACTCAACTGTAACGAGGATCTTGAAAAAGTTTCAGAGAGGGGAACTTTTTTCATCAGTAAGTCACCTTCATGACTGACCTGTTCAGTCTTTGGCTGTAAGCAACCTAAACTGCTTTGCAAAACAGATTAGCTTCTTATACCTCGGTGAACTGGACCGGTCTCAACTACCTCATGTTGCAAATGTGTAATGATGCAAGAATGAAAGCGTACTTCAATCAGCCTGGTGTTACAGTACAGGAGTCCTGGAGTAATATGTACCCGTTTGCACAGGACTACAAGCTCCTGGCTAAAGTTGCTTTGCTTTTCTTGTCACTGTTCCCAACTACAGTGCTGTGTGAGACGGCATTCAGTGCTCTGCACTGAAAAACAAGCACTGAAACCGTTAAACTGAACCTAACCAGGAAGCTTCACTCTTAGTTTCACAAGAATACTGTGAGCCTGCATACTTTCCCTTTAAAGAATTGTTGACCTTTTGCAAGTAGTGAAAATCCACACGCAGCCCACTAACAAAGCTTTTTTCACTATATTTCATAGGGTAAAATTAACCGTTTAATTACTATAGCAGTTTTTTTTTTTTATCTTATACAAACTTGCATCTTTTGTTTCTATGCAATATACTGCAATTCTAAATGTTTTAATCTAGAGACCATTGTAAAATGTTTAGCTTGTTTTTTTCAAGATATAATTTCTGGAGTGTTTACGTGATCACAGGTTTAAGCAGAAACTTTTTTTTCTGTTCTTTTACTAACTGGTGCTGTTCTTTTTACTGAGCAAGCTTTATGCAAAAAGGTTTTCTTGTACCTGTTTTATATCTCCAGTTTGCTGTTAGAAGAGCCTTGGAAATAAGATCCAGTACAGGGGACTGTTTTAATTTAGCTTTACTACAGAAATGATTGAAAACTATTTAGATGTGCGCATGTCTACATATTCTTTATTCATCAAACGATTAACTAAGTATATGTAAGAAGAATTTGCAGTGTGGCTGCCAATATTACTGATGGTAGGAGTGCTGTGTCTTTAAAATAAGCAACATTTCCTGTAATTGAGTAAACATTTTTAAGTATTAACTCAATAGATTATTTGATTATTTTACTATTCGAAAGTTGCAGCACTGGCCATAACCTTAGTCATGCAACATGCAGAGAAAACTCTCCTTGAGAGAAAGTACAGTACAAAAGAAAATGCCCACATGATTGCAGCAAGCAGAGCCACAGCTCGGCTACCCTACAACAAAGCTGGAAAGTAATGTGCTAATTCCTTACTGCTGCCAATAAACACCCGGCAACTATCATGTAAATTGAACTCTACAATCTTCTTTACTTTTTTCCTTTTCTCTTTCGATCTCCCAGTTCCTAATTCATCCTTGCTGTCAGTACAATGAACTGTAATGAGGGTTTGGAAAACCAGAAGTTAAGTCTGTCTTAAATCTTGGAAGGTTACAGAGGGGTCAAGCCCCCATCATTATAAACTCGCCTCTTCAAACATGGCCACTTCATAGTTTTTTGGAATGCCTTTAACTATTATGGCCAGCCAAACATCTGTTCCCTACAAACATTCAGATTAATTTGCAAACCTATATCATATATATATATATATATATATATATATATATATATATATATATATATTTGAAGCAGCTGTTACAACACTCATTACTGTGTTTAGCTTTCAAGGTACAGGTATTTCTGTCTTTAAATGAGTTATAGCCAATGCTTTAGAATCAATATTGTATTATGTTTTCTTAGCTGGCAATCTCTGGAAACCTGTTTATGCAGGGTGGACTTGCTTCACCCAGTGGGTCAAGAGAGCATCTCCTATTGGTAAGTTGAGCAGGCATATCCTTTCACCCAAGTAACTTTTTAAAGGACTGTCCTCAGGAAAGTGCTATTAAATAAGCCTGCATACCATGCTCATCAACAAGTTATGTCTTTTGAATCATGACAAACAGATCCACAGAATGGCACTTTAATTCTATTAAATAGTGAAGACCAATTCTTTTATATGGCTTTTTTGTTCTCAAAAAGCCTATAAATGCATTAGCAAAGACTGTTTCCACATACCTAAAATTAATAATTTCCTTGTATAAGCAATTACTATGTTAGAGTCTTGGCTCCAGTTCTAGGGAGAAGAACCTTTGAGAGACATATTATGCAATACATTCTGAGTATGGTAACCTGAACATTAGCGCTTAATGTTTTCAAATAAGACCAACAAAAACAAGTGACAGCATCCATACACCACTAGAGAAGAATAACTCATAGAGATACAACAAGACAATTGATGCAATTGTCTGTAAAACCAAACACGCTGTGAAGCAAGCTTTGAAAACCAATGCAAACGAAGACCACTGTGCTGTACAGTACATTAGAAGAACATTTAGGAGGGATCTTTCAACAATGAAAAATGAAGATGTCAATGAGTGATGTTCAGCAGACAAGATGAACCTCACAGGCCATTACAAAGGCGAACTTCAGTGGGACATTCTTTACACTGATTCAGTCCCATTAAAAGACCTCCCTGTCTCTTTCAGTCTGCTTGTCAGTACAAAGACATGTTCCCATGCTGGATGACAGGGTGAGTAATAACACACCTGGAGTCTTATGTTCCATCATATCACCTGGTAACATACCAACCAGGCATTCAGTTCAATGACTGCCTGTTTTATACAAGTCCTTCTTCCTCTGGTGTATCACTTCTGCTCTAAAACATGACATTACAAATTATTACAAACCAAAAGATCTCCTTACAAATTAGAGCAGCTTACCTACAGTATCGATTAGAGGCAACTGTGGTGTGGATTCAGCAAATACCTCTATCACTATTATCCAGGTAGCTGCACATGTCAGCAGAGCACCACAATGCTACAGAAATTGAATAATTACATGGTACAGTATCGGGAATTGCTGTTAGGCTATTGCTACATGAATAGGCTTTGAAATACAGCCCTACATACATGGTACTAAACTCCGGTCACCTATCACTTTCAACCTCAGTAAAATTGTACGTTTAGGCCTACTCGTGGAATACAAACCTCCTTGGGCATGTTTGTTTATAGCTGTTGAAAAGCCACATTGCCTCAAATAGGTCAGATACTTTTAGAGGTGCTTGCACCCCTGACTTTAGTATACAGCAAGGTGACGTGGCATCAGCCCACCACCAAGGTTTTCACAGCTACCTTGTTTGTGCCTGGGCATTTGGCCATCTGTCCTAGCCAAGGTATCATTGCACAAGTTTCTACATTGCATTTAAGATCCTTATCTCCAAAAATAGATACTCATGGAAGTAACATCAAAGCAAGAAATTCAGCGGTGCAGTAATGTGGCACACTTGCTTTTCAGTTGGGACCATATTGTAAAGCTTTTCATTTTATAACATAAACATTTAATTATGCAACTGTATTTAAAAATATTAGAAAAATGACATGTTTTATTCTACCATTGAGGAATTATTAGATATCACATCTTTAATGACCCTGCATAAACCATGAAATTAAACACAGATTATTAACTAATTAGTACTGAATAGTTCATGAATACCTGCGGAAAAAATCCACTATTGGGCATGTATTAGCATGTATTGCTAACTAGTAATATATAGAATAAAAAATAAATCTTTGGTAGCATATCCAGAACAACAAACCTACAGCTGGAACTGAAAGTCTGCAGTAGTAAAATGTTTCTATTTCCTTGCAATTTCTCAATTAGTAGAATAATAAATAATAATAAAACAAACCAGTATTTACTCTGCTTTGTGGTATTAAATAAATAAATAAATAATTTTCTTGGAAATAAGGCCCTCGTCAAGCCCGAGAAATCCGACTGCCATATACTGCTGGGAATCGCCTAGCTGAACTCTAACCTATGACCTTCTGCACTGCGAGTTATGTGTCCCAAGCAGTAGGCGAGGGCAATAACGAATAATAATGAATCGATTTACTAAATAAAAACTGAATTGTTTTTCTCTTTATATGTATGTCATCCTTGTTCTAGACTAAAACAATGTTCTGCACTATTTTCTTAGGACGTCTTTACTCAGCAGAAAGGTACCTGATGAATCAGTACAAGTTCAAGGTAAATCTTGGTTTTAAGATGTTTTTTTTCTAAAGAAAACAACAGTAAAAATAATTTTCTAATAGCGATAGTGCCCTCTCAATGGGTCTACCGTGTGATAGTTGACCTTGACTTTAGTTAGCGCCCCTGCCTTCACCTCGAATGCATAACTCCTGTCAGGGTCACCTATCACACAGTACCGCTTAACTAGCATTGGCACTGTTAAGAAATCATTGAAGAGATGGCATGATGTGTTGGACAAAATGAATAGTGTTAACATTACGCAATGCCAAATTAACTTTATGGTTTGCGTCTAACAGCGTTTTCAGTAAATATTAAGCAATGCCACAGGAATATGATTTTATGACAAAGTAAAAGTCTTACCACTTTCACACCGACGAATTATGACGGCTCAGAACCGGCACTGATGCAACATTTTGGTCTGTGTGAATTTGAGAGGTGGTTCAGAGACTGAACCGTCTTAACTGTGTGAAAGGCTATGCCGGCATTGAAGCGCTATAGTGGACATGGACTGATGATCAACATCCCACGTGATTGCATGTATACCAGACGTGCTGTATACTAGTATTTTTGTCGTTGGTGTTACACACTTTCATTTCTTTCAAATACAATGACAGATCAAGAACGAGATATAAATTGCAGTCTGGAATAAGTTAAGGAACTGGTAACTTTATGGGCTGAGGAGGTGAATTCACAAATAGAAGGGATGGTGCGTGATGCTGTCATTTATGGGCAAATCTCTGTTGTCATGAAAATTATCTGTTGACTGACAGGACTGAAAGTTGTACTTATATAATCCCTTTAGCTGTGTGAAAGGGTTATGATGGTATTATACCGGCATAGATTGCACAATTTCATGCTGTGTGAATGGGTATTTATGTGTGAAAGGGGCTTATGTCTTGAAGGCTGAGGAAGAGTTTTTGTTATAGTTACTGATGATTTTCTGTAAACAGAAATTGTTCACAAATTTCACAGTTTATCCAACCTTCCAATAAACTAAACAAACAATTACAGTTTGCTGAGAGGGTCCTCAAAACTTAATTTAAATTGGACAGATTTATAGTTATGTAAACTGCTGTTGAACTGAGTTTCAAGGTTAGCGACCCTAACCAGTCTTGCAGATAGATGCCAGCTGATTTAGCTACTCCCACATTGATTTCTAATGGCAATAACATTTCAACAGTAACCTCTTTGACAGGTTTCAGATGCTAGAAATATGTTTCATCTTTGTCAACAACCCTGAGGCAAGCCAAAGACCATATTGTACCAAGCAACTTGTCAGGTTAAATTAGGATGTCTCGGACCCTATGTTTCGCAGTCTTGAATATTGCTCTGTAAAATGTCATACCTGTGGGGCAATGTGTCTCAAACTGTGAAAAGCAACACAGCATAGTATTTGCATAACCCTTTACTATTTTTCAATATTTTATGTGTTTTGTGAGTGTGGCATTAATTCTTAAAACGTCCTGTTACTACTACACTAGTACTAGTGATTGCCATTAAAATAACAAGCCTGTGCAGTGGAGTGCTGACCTGGATCAGAAGGTCATCTTGAGTTCATATCCTAGCTACAGATGGCATGGAAAATAATCAGTTTATCAGTGCTGCTATCAGTCGCACTACATGAGAGAAAAGATCACATATTGTACTGTGAATCTGGTGGTGTGATTATCTGTAAAGTGGCATAAGCAATAAGAAGCGCAGGTAAACAATCAATAAGCCAGATGCTATTGGCATTTGCACTTAATGACACCTTTATAGCAGTGTTTGTGCAGTTCTTCAAGTTACAGGGCTCTGCTCTGTAGCAGAATGTGTGATCAATGCAATCTGCTTCACAACAGTCACTTAGTCCCCTTCAGTTAATGTGCAAATTGGTTTCAGCTGGGAGACCATTATTTGTTACATGGACCACAAAAGGCTAGCATAAGCTTAAGACCCACAACATCACCTAGACTAAATGACTTGTCTTATGTTTTACTATTTTATTGACCACACTGGAGTCCCAGTTTGCACAGATTATAATATATAGTTATAAATATGGCTTGTGAAAAGTAACTATTATTTGAAAATAATTAAACAAAGATTACAGAAAGTAACTATTATTTGAAAATAATTAAACACAGATTACAGAAAGTAACTTATTTGAAAATATTTAAATATGGTTTGTGGAAAGCAATTACTGTTTGGAAATAGTTAAATGTGTAAAACAATTCAAATATATTAAAATACTTTATCTTAATAAATATGCAACTGTAACACAAAGCAGCCAAATTATTATCCTGCATTGTAAGCAGGGTAAATTATCTTTTGGAAACTGCTCTTTTTCAATTAGATTTAGCGCTTCGGGATGCCTTGACATGAAAGGCGCTATACAAAATAAATTTGATTCATTGACTGATTTAATTTGATCAATTAATTGAAATATTTGTATATTTTATTTCAGTGGGTAAATATTTGAAAACAATTAAATATATTTAAACCACTGGTTTATGGCCTGTTTTGAAGCTATTGAATTGAACATGTTTAGCTTTTCCTCATTAGAAATCTTCCTCAACCACCATGTGGTAAGACTTGCCACATAATTATACATTTAGGGTAATAATTACGTTTTAGTTTTTGATTATTCAACTGGGAATAGTTGAAGATATTTTTATTTTAATATTTTCAAATAGTATTTGTTTTCTGCAAAAAAATTAAAATAATTTCAAATAATATTTGACTGTGTAATTAATATTTGAATATTTAAAAACATAATTGATTTATTTGCGCATATATATTTAAATAGTTCAACTATTTGAAATAGTTGGTGTTATCAACTACATATCAACTACAACTATATTTGGCCCAGGTTTGGTTTGGATACTTGTCCAGGGACCTCACTAATAATGAGACTTTTAGTTTATAAGAACATAAGAAAGTTTACAAACGATTCGGCCCATCTTGCTCGTTTGGTTGTTAGTAGCTTATTGATCCCAGAATCTCATCAATTAGCTTCTTGAAGGATCCCAGGGTGTCGGCTTCAACAACATTACTGGGGGGTTGGTTCCAGATTCCCACGTTTCTCTCGTATAATCTATGTATAGTACATCTCTTTATAGTCGTTTTCCCCACTCTCCTACAGCATACGCAGTGCAATGCTCGTGAAGCCTACACAAGTTGGGAGAGCTTCAGGAATAAAAACATATATGCTCCTAATATATATATAATATATATATATATATATATATATTATATATATATATATACACACACACACACACACACACACACACACACACACACACACACACACACACACACACACACACATATATATATATACATACATAGATATATATATTTTCTCAGAGTGCTAAGGAAGACGTATTGCCTCACAGCCTAATGTCAAGCGACAGTCTGAAGATAAAGAGGGTAGAGCTTGGAGCAGATCCTCTTGAATGGGTGCCAAACCTTCCCTCCGGCCCGGGGCTTTGTGAGATGTCAAAGTACAGCTGTATGAGCTTAGTGAGGGGATGTACTCTTTCCTTTTTCATAATGTAGCTCTTGGAGAGCTGTATGCTTTGTAGAGCCCATTATATCAGTGTGGTTCACTAGATATTAACGAGGTTCTTAAAGCCAGCTTTATGTCTTCCTTCATCTCCCCAGCCAAACAACCTCCCATCAACAGAGTTTAATCGCAGAAGAAAAAGTGATAAATGACTGTGAAAAACTGCATCTCTGTATAGTACAGTAATCTACAGCAAGGGTTTCTGAACATTTCAGTATGTATCAACACATGTCTGCTTTGCATACATTTAACAAGAATGTCAGTAACATAGACCCCCACCACAGCTATTAATACAGAATGTGAGCTTGCAGGATCATGCACCCTATTTCTACAAAAAAAATGAAAGGGTGACACACATACAGACAGATGGACAGGTTCCTCCATATATCCCCAAATACATTTAATAACCAAGGATGCCCTAACTACATTTCTCCACAATTGGGGCCCTCATAGATACATGTATATCTATCTAGCTATATAAGTATCAGCAGAGGCTCCTCAATGGAGAGAGTGCCTTCTCAAAATTTCAAAGTAAAAAAAAAAGAAAAAAAGATTTTATATATATACATACACAGTAGTCTCCACACATAGGAACACCTCCTAAGAGAACACTTCGTCTAAGGGAATACCATTGTGGTGAAAGATTTTTCCCATTGTAAATGCTCCGGCTAAAGGACAGCAATTCGTTCGCAACTGATACAGTACTGTTTTGTAAAAAAGCAACTTGTTATCATGAAAGTGTCTTGAGGGACATCGATTGGTTTATTACATTTTTCCAGAAGCACCATCATATCATTGAATTGTTTTGTATTCCGATTTCCACGAGTGTACCTCATCGCTACAAAATGGCATGTAAACTAACGGAAAAATGCACCACTGTTTCTCTTGCTGCATAAAGTTGGAAATTGTTCAAGCTCTTGAACAAAACTTGAAATCAGCCACAAGTCCCCGAACAATTTGGTGTTCCCCGTTCTGGTGAGTTGCTTCACTATTCTATATAAAATAATGTGCGCGTCTTGTATATTGCTGCTGCATTTTGTAACGTGTGTAGGGGTGCTGTGTTAATTCAGTTTGACAGTTAGTTTATTAATGTTAAGTTAACCCTAAGTAACGTCCATTATTTTTTGCCTCTGCCACTGTGATAGCCCAAAACACCCCCGGCAGCTAATTTCACAGCACATAGCAATTTAAGCTTTTTGACCGTGTTGTTTTGTTTTGTTTGTTTTATTAACGTTAGTTAGTCTGTTACTTTATTATTATAGTTTATTAACATACACTTGCCTATTGTTTTGCTTTTACTTATTCAGTTAATTTCATATGTTGATGCATGTGTATCATGACAAATAATACATATGCATTTATTTATTGATTGATTCACTCACATTGTGTCTGGTGACTAACTCCGTCTTAGAGAACACTTCGAGTATAAGAACACTTCGTTTGATTCCCAAGGGTTGTTCTCTTAGCCGGAGAGTACTGTACATACACATACCAGATTCTGCCGAGTCAACACTCAGGGGGCATAAAGTTGTCATTAAGGCAAAGGTGTGGGGCAGGCATTATTAACATTAGGTAGATAGATTACATTTAGAATTAGGCATGCTTAAAATTCAAAGATAGAACACAGCACACAGACACGCTAAAGAATTAAGAAGTGCAGTTAACCCATACCGAAATCGGGCAGTTGGCGAAGTTCCCAGCTGCGGTGGGCAGATGCCGAAATAGCATTTAATTTTATGTCATTTCGGCATCTGCCCGGGCAGTTCACCAACTGCCTACAGTCACCCGCACTGATTCTATACATTATATTTCGTATCAGCCAATCTCATTCAAGTCCAAAGAGAGTATGACTGGGCAGAATTCCAAAGTTTCAAGGTCATTGTTGAGTAGCAGATGTATAGCTAGATTGATATACAGGAAGTGATTCCCTAAATCTAGCTGTTAGGGTTAAACATTTAAAGAAATACTATCTTTTCCATTCATTTTATTTCTATTAATACTACATGAATGCACATGGAGCGCTGTGTTTATTTCACTCATTGTTAGGTGCTCATCTGTTATTCAGTCACCAAAACACATTCGTAAAATAACTACAGTCAACACCCATGGAGTATCCTTTATTTTCCTTTGCCTTTCTAATAATTATTTTTGACACAGAGAAACAGCCACTCATGTAATGATGACAGACTATAAAATATCTGTGTTAACTGCCCAGTGAAACAGCCTCTGACGGGCCTTTTACTGTTATATGACTTTAACCAGCTGCCAAGTTTTTTCCAAGGATGAAAATGTGCTCAAGAGTTAATTCAATGTTGTGGACTACATAGACAGCAAATATAACATCAACATTAAAGATCATGAGAAAACGTATGACAGAGAGGAGGCCATTCATCCCATCAATCTTTGTCAAGTTCCTAGAAATAATGATTGATCTCAAAAATGTGTTGGGTTGCATGATTCAGGGTCAACAATATGACTAGCTAGCCCACTCCATACCGTCACCACTTTCTGGGTAAGGACTGGTCTCCTACCCTCATCCTGTCTCCACTTCATCTGCAAACGTGTCCTCTGGTCCTGGTTTCTGTGACGTGCTTCATATATTGGTTAGGATTAAATCTGTCAGACTTTTTAGAGCCCTTTTTAGAGTTTTAGGTTTTATAAATTAAGTGTATTTTGTTCTTATTCCTTAGTTTTCTATCACACTGGTTTTAGTTAAAGTTAAGACTTCAGAAAAAAGGGTAATATAACATGTCCGTGGACTTTTTCAACAGATGCTTTACTTCATGTTTTAGTTTCCAACTCGTTGTTGCCACAGTAACAAAACACATTTCCGTGCATCTTTTTTTTAATTGAGTTGTTTTTCTATACAAACATTAGCAGAAAAAAAAATTCTATAACAGAATTCAACTGAAAAGTGAGTCTCTAAAAGTGACAATAGATGTCATCGTCTCACATAAATCGCTTTGTGATGTTGTTCCACTATGAAAGGCGCTACTTAAAATAAAGATTGATTGATGTGCAGTTTTTTTTTTTTCTTTACAGGGTAAGTAAACAATTATTTACTTTTATATTATATCAAGTATCACACAATGTTAATGAAGGTTTAGCACTTCCCAAGTTGTTTTCACCTCAGGGATTTGGGTATTTCATTCAACAACAAAACATAGAAGGACATAGGCACTAAAATTATAATGCAGATTAACCAACAGCACATTATCTTTCAATACATGTGTTGTTGCAGTGTCTCGATTCTATGCACCTTCTAGAGGATTTCTGATTAGATTCGTCTTGAATTCCAGCCTTAACAAAGCAGCTGAAACAATACACAACTAAGGTACAATGTACTCAAACTACGGCCCCATAAACAGCCGTTTGCTCTCAAAACATTACAAATTATTATATTGTCTCTTGTACTGAACCAGAAGCATACACAACTGCCTCTGTGGTTACAGATGATCATAAAACAGAACTTAAAGTAATCTGAGACCCATAACAGCTGTTACTCCATTCTAAAGATTAAGGAGTGAATCCATCACTTCTCCCATAGATGCGAAACTGGGCATATTTTTATTTAGTGGGTTGTGCTTATGCACCAAGAACACTCCCCTAACTCCCCTATCAATTCATTATTTAACCCATGAGATCTGAAACTGCTCTCTGACCCACAGTAATATTGGTTGCAAGAGGCAGGTGATTCATTACTCCCCAAGTAACCATTTAAATCCTTGTGTAAATTCATATAATTTTATTCTAGGGTCACTGGTGTGCTCAGGATTGCATTCAAACTGTTTCTCTACAGTAAACATCACGGAATGGGCTTCAGTACTGTAACAAAGTATTAGACTGGCATAGTAAGTTATTTGAATTATATAGCTCTAGTCATTGCATCTGATTTATTTATAGTTAACATAATTTCAAGGTTGTTGTTTACCCATTCAACTGTACTGTAATGTGCTCTACATGGACTGTATGCTCGACAGTGTTTTGTAAAATATGATGGATGCCTTTAACAAGTTTAATCACAATCCAAGAAGCCTAAGATATGGCTTAATGTACTTAATGATCTAAAACTCAATATAGCTGCCCTGAACCTCCGAAACTGTCTGCTGCTGCCTTCCACCGCAGTACGAAGCCTTGGTGTACTTCTTGACAGCAACCTCTCCTTTGATGCCCACATCTCCTTCATGGTCAAATCTTCTACCAGCTTCGAAACATCTCCAAAGTCCGTCACTACCTTTCCCTACCAGATGCGGAGACACTTTGTCATGCATTTGTCTCCTCTCGACTCGACTACTGCAATTCTCTATGTGGTGGACTCCCGGCACACACCATAAACCAACTGCAGATAGATCAGAATTTCGTTGCCAGTATCCTTACCAGATGTAAAATACCGTGATCACATCACCCTCTCTCTTGCTCAGCTGCACTGGCTACCTGTAATGTTCAGGATTATTTTCAAAACTATCCTGCTCACCTACAATGTCCTTCATCACACAGGTCCCGAGTACCTCCTCAACCTGCTGACCCACTATGTCCCTACCCGCAAGCTGATTTAATTCCCTTGTTATCCCCAAGCAAAAGTGCACCACACTTGGAGAACGCTTGTTTAGCTTCATGGCTCCGACTCTATGGAACTCCCTCCCAGCTTTGGTGCATGCGGCTCCCACCGTCGTTCACTTTAAATCAACTCTCGACCAACCTGTTCTCTCTTGCTTTCAATGCCCTTTAAGCTAGATATTTGCTATTATCTGCTATGTTGCGGCTACTATTTCATGTATTATGCAATTTCCACTGTATTTAATGTATTATGCATTTATTTTTTATTTTTTTACTACATAGCATGTATTATGCATTTTTCTGTATTTAAAGTATTATGGATTTTCTTGTTGTTACTGCATCTTGTAAAGTACTTTGTGATGGTGGTTCACTATGAAAGGCACTATATAAAATAAAGATTGATTGATTAACACAGACAGAGAATTCATGATAAACATTTACAGTGGGGGGTAAGCTTTTTATTGTGTTGTGTTACATGTTCCCATGTTTGCTGTAACTGTTTACGTATGGTGTGTGTATTGTTTTATTTTTTTAGATTTTGACCACTTTTAAATTGGATTTCCTGCCTCAAGATGGCTTCACACGTACCCGCATGGACCTCTCAGGACTGCATTTCACTGGTAAATCCATCTCAGTTACAAATATGAGCAGGAAGATGATGGGAAATATAATTCTGAGAGGCCCATGCAGGTACATGTGAAGCCATCTTGATGCAGGGAATGCAATTTAAAAGTTTAAAAAAGTGGTCAAAATAAACAATTTAAAAAATGAAAACAATACACATATTTTTTGTAAACAGTTGTAGCAACACATGGGAACATGTAGCACAATAAAATAAAAAGGTCCTTATGTACCCTTTAATATACTATTATGAGAAATTAGGTGAGGAAGCATATTAGTGATGCACAGTCTTCAGTGTTCAATGCTTCACCTATATGCGCAACACATGCTTCCCCACACTCATAGTTAGTAAGCATGGCAAAAGTGGTGTAAGGACAATAGAGAATCATACTGAACACACGTAGTATGATATTAACTATCACGAAAATGTAGATTATATGAAGTTTCTATAAGTTGGGTCTGCTCTTGTATGCCCCAGTTGGATTCCCTACTCAACGCCAGCAAAGAAAAGCACCTAAAGTACAAAGCATTTCTATATTAAAATCAGCACGGAAGTCATACTTGAGTAATCAAAGAAGCCAAACTTCCTACAGACCGATCCTTCAACAGGCGCCTGCCTTCCCAGCTAAAGGTCTGATAACCTGTTTCACCCTCGCCATTTCACCAGAGTGCACATATGGATGCATCTTAACCCAGGCACGTCAGTCTGACAGATAATGGCTTTCGTACCCATTATAAGTGATAACACCAATTCTAAACTTCCTAAAGGACATATGCTTACACAGTCTCGGGTCTGCCCAGGTGAAGTTTTTACATCTGTTTTTCTTTATTATTCAAAAGTTTCGCCCATGCAATGTTTGAGGGTTCAGCTGGAGTGTAAGGCCACTTCAGGTTACTTATTTTGTCCTCCCCAGTTTAACCCGTCTGTCTTTTCATCAGCAGTGTTATTGATGTTGTTTTTTTTTCTTTTTGTTATTCCGTAATGGACAAGAAAAACATGCAAGCCATATGTCTATTACAGGGTGGAACGGAGAAGTGTTAGAAGTCATTATTCCAGTCAAGGGGAGGTGACAATGAAACCTGCACAAACAAAGCTCACATCAGTTATAGTCAGAAGAAACTGCAACATTGTATTAGAGTCTTACAACACACACTGCATATTAATATTTTTGTCTTTAATGTTATCAATCTAAAATAGGTTAGTTCTATTCATTTTATCAAATTGAAGGAGTTACTTAAGGTTTTCATAACTGGAAAAAGAAATGGAAATGTGTTGAGATGTTATTGGCTTCAACTTTCCAAAAAGTACATTTTTTTTATTTTTCACTTATTCCAGCATTTAAGTTTTTGTTTACAACCTATCTAAATCATCTGTAATGGAAATATGGTAACTTGTCAATTAAACTGTTTTGATCACTGTGGACCAAATTAACTGTAATGTTACACACGTGTTAACCAGAGATCTCAACAGAAAACACAGATTGGAAATGAAGACACTTATACAATGGTAACAGAATTCTGTAGCACTGTAGAAACATTGAAAGTATGATTGCTCATAGGAAGGTCATGGAAAGCACTGTAAATGCACCATATGCAAATTAGAACAGCAAACTATAAATGAATGTTTACTTTACTGTGGTAAACCACACCATAGGTATACTATAATATCATAGGAAAAAAAATGTTGTTATTAAAATAATTGTGTTAGAGAAGACTGTGTACTCGTACCATAACATACAGTTGTTGACTACTGCTGCATGTATCCTTGCAATACTGAGACCATTTTAATATGTATTATTGTTATTTATTAATGTTATTACTAGAATATCAAGCTCAGTTGAAGAGTGCTTTGTTTCGAGTCAGGTTTTTACAAACGTAATCCAGGGAATGTGCTTGGATTATGTTTATTAATGACCGGAGTAATAAATATAAAGGCATTGCAGCATATGTATGAGGAGTTTGTTTTTAATTTGTGGTGGCTTTTTGTGATCACGGGTGTACGTTATGTTTTAATTTAATTTTTTAATTTTTATTTTTTTTATTTCCGATTATACTAACATTTCCATAAACCCTGCCCTTTAATATTTTAAAAGGATAATTTTCCATTTCATCTCCTTGGTTGAAAATAAGCCCGGCAGGCAGGTGTTTATATTTTGAAGACAGGATGCCCACAGTCACAATGTTTGTGAACAGCGGTGTAAAATACACAGTGGAAGGTTCTTGCCGCCTCCCCATTCCCCACCCTCTGGAGGCGTTGAAAAGATAAGGAGTGGAAATTATGGAAGGAGGTACAGTGGACTCCAATCTCAGCACAGAGCTTCCTGGAAACAGGGTGTGAAGGAAAACAGAGCAGCAGGTCTACTAGGCCTGTGGTACGCCCTTGCTTCTTGTCACAACAATCCACCTCAGCGATTAGAAACCAGCTTCTACAATATCTCCTGTCTGTTAGGATTCCAAGCAGAAAACAGGCAAGGATCCAGATTTAGCTCATGCACTGCAAGCAGACAGCCCACTGGAAATGACCCTCTACTGTCTGGGAACATACCAGCAGTAATACAGCTGCAAACAAACTATGGCACTTTCTATTCCAATATTGCTTAATAAACTATTTAAAAGTTGTATGTATAATAAAAAAGAAAAGAAAAACAGCCAAGCATGTTCTTATAGTGCATTCTGGGAGCTCAATGGAAACTTTCACAACTCTTTAGAAAGCAAGGATAAAATCAAAAGGCTTTTTAAAACTAAATAAATAAAAGAGAATAATAAAACCAATTTTACCAAATGGTCTTCCTCCAACTAAGTTGTTTGTTGCCTGTTTTATTCTATTACCATTGTTTGTATTCCTCTCGGAAAATGTGCATTTGCCTTTGAACTTGTTTCAAAATATATCTTTCAAACTATGGTCTGGAGTAATACCCTGTTTTACCCAGAAAAAAAATAATGCATCTAATGAATTAAATTACACAGACAGATGGGTAGACGATCGCTGGGATAAATAAACAAACGACCATGGTTATACAAAATCACCAAAAAAATAATCAAAAACGGGGTCAGATTAATACCTGGATAAAAACATGAACAGATCCTTGACATTTCCTGAAAGCTTTCATAAAGGCAAGCCGTTTATTCCAGTTATTCTACTTGTTTTTATTCCTCTCAGAAAATGTGGCTTTGAAAGCAAGTTGTCTGTAGATCTTCATTTCTCCTTATCAGAAAACAGGTTGCAACGCGTAAACCTTGAGGTGAAAAAAGGGGGACTGACATTAACATATTAAACACACACACACAACCATATAGAATATATATATATATATATATATATATATATATATATATATATATATATATATATATATATATTTTTTTTTTTTTTTTTCTTTTTAAAGTTTACAAGTTGTTTGTAATTTTTGTCTCACTCCCAGGGCCTCGAGATATACAAAAAAGAAATAAAACATGTACATTGTATTTTATTGGCCCAAAAGGCCTATAAATACGAGACACATATGAGAAAGCACATGTTATTAGTATCTGGGGACCTGGATGGTAGAAGAGGCATCCTTCATTGTGAAGAGGCTGCAGATGTAAGCTACTGTGGAGCTCTGTCTCACTCCAGCTCAGCTCAGTAGAGTCTTTTTGGCATGTCATTAAGATTGGCTACCTGAATCCCCTATAGTGAAGCGGATATGCTCTCATATATTAATTGGCCAAATAACTTTTCTAAATGAAACCATTTCCTGCTCTTTATTTAATACGATTTTATTCGGTTCCATGGTACTGGTTCTTTATATCACTGTGTACGTTATATCCCAGGTATGTTGTAAATGAGTCTGACTGTGTGTGTGTGTGTGTGTGTGTATATATATATATACATATACACACACACATGTGTATATATATATATATATATATATATATATATATATATATATATATATATATATATATATATATATATTATATATATTTATTTATTAAATAAAGATACTAAGTCTCTAAATTAACATTCTTAACAATTATTTTTTTGTAAAGGAAAGTTGTTGGTCCGTGATAATAACTACATAGGAATTTAATGTACCTACTTCAGTGGGCCTTAAGCGTGATGTTTTGAAATGGTGGGTGCATTTTAAGGACTGTTTCTGAGAGTCGATATCCATCTTAAAGATACCAGGGAATAAAAATGATCCCAATTTGCAAAACTTTAAGGACAGTTTTAAAGATTTTTATTTGTTGTTGTTGTTGTTCATGAACATTATCTTATGTTAAACAGTGCTTTGAAAAATTAGAATACAGTAGCAAATCCTTTCTAAATGGTTACATTTCCATAAACTGAAAACATGTCCTAACAAAACATGTTTTTAAAACTGTGCTTATGAAGTTGTATGAATGGGGCCCTAGAACTGTAATCACAGGGTTTCACATTATGGAGATATCAAATTTCAGAGAGGGTCTCCCTCTGTTACTTTCCCAGCACAGTCTACAGTATAGAGTAAAAGTATGGTAACGGTATGTTTCAGAGCCAGCAGACATGGACGACAACAAAAAGCTCCACATTACAGAAGCGCCCTCAGGAATCTGTAAATGGGGCTCTTCCCATAGGGTGCTAGCAGCAACAGTCTCATTTCTCAGACAGACTTTCCATCATTTCAAGCTGACAGGAGAGCGAATTCCACTATCACTGCCTTCACTGTATCCAATCTGCATGTGTGGTTGACAGTGATGTACCATACTGTAAGCACTGGTATGACTGACTGCAGGTCGGTAACGTGTTTTCTCTTGTGTCCTGTCAGCCATATGGAGTGGAGAGTGAGAGGTGAAACTAAAAGATCAATAAGAAAACCACACTGACTTTATATATAGCTTGAAAAGATTTTGCTTAGCTTGGGTAACCTGTCTGGATTATCTTTTGAAAAGAATGGCTTCAATTACAGCGCAACCAGCAAGGCAGCTTACTGTGTGTAGCCCAATTTAGGCATAGTAAGGTTTTGCAATAACGTTGATCCTTTTAAAAAGGGTTCTATTGTAAACTGGAGCAAGGCAGTTTTTGTCTTTTAAAACACATTATATATAAAAAAGAAAAAGAGGTCAAGCTCCCATTTTTAAACGTGAATTCACCGAGCCAATAGCTCCTGAAGCTGCCAAATTGAAAAGTAAATTTAGCCGTTCAAGTGCTAATTTATTAATTCACATTAAGGTTAAATTGGCTGGAGATGACTACACAGAAGATAGACAGGTCCCTAGATAGCACTTCTTACTGTAAGCTTTGTTTGCACTGATGATTCAGGTGGGATGCAAAGCACTATGCTACCAACAAGATAAAGTGCAGAAATCTTATTTCATAGTGCCAACGGCTCATCCAAGCAAGTCCAGAACTGCTGTGCAGTACCTCACCACACCAAAGGCAATGAACATTTGTGGCTGCTTGAATATAAAGCGCCTCTCTCTCTCATTCTTTTACATTTACTCTCTCTTTGTACGTGCAGTGTGCTTCTTGTTCTTTGAGCTACAGTAGCCTCCGTTGTTTCTAAGTGAGATGCCTTCCTAGCTGCTAAATATTTAAGGCATGCTGAGATTAATTTAACATTAAGTTAACTGCAGGGAGTCATTATTTCCCAATGTTTTCAAAATACACAGCAGTTATGTGATATGAACTTTTGGCATCAGTATATAAAAGTGTTTTAAAGATTACCAGATGCATGTTTTCTCAGTAAGGCTGCCTGCCCCCCAGGACATCCCTAGCCATATCAAATAGAGTTAGGGACTAAATTGTACCTTTGTGGTTTTATTCCTGAACTACGTCCTGTGGGCTAACAACTATCTAACTAGATAAACTAGCAAGAGTTTTGCTCAGCCCCTGAGGAACAAACGATGTACAAGACATAATGAGTGGATTGTTTTTTATTTCTGTTTTCTGACAACTTAACCGGGTAACCATCTGATTTTGTAAATGTATTTGCTGAAGCTAAAATATCTGGGTTTTAAAAGAGAAGTAGCAACAGGCTTTCATTTAAAGCAAGAACATGTTTCAGGGGGAACAGTTGCCAAAATTCACGAGTTCTTCCCAAGCAAAACATTATTCCACTGGAGAAGTTTTTCTTGAATGTAGGGGTCCTGGAATTATATAAACACCCTCCTATCTGGACAGAACAGGTTGTGCTTTGGAGGTGGGTGGTACTGGCAGTGCACTGCTGAAGTTCTGAAGAGCCTTGCAAACGGAAACATAGGAGAGCCTTTGGTTTATCAGATGGTAAAATTGTGTTCATTTCAGGTCGCCGTGAATACAGAGTTGCTGTCGTTGGCGTGTAGCATGAAATCTATGAGGCAAACCTCAGACCAGTGAGTAATATGTTTTGTTCAACACTGAAGGTGTAAATCAAGCAGCGCTTACAAGAAGGAAGACATAAAAGAAAAAAAAAATTACATCAAATGACAACTGCTCTCGGTGACTTCACCACAGCTGTACAAGTAAAGACAGAGCCTCCTCTCATTAGTTAGGAGAGAGAAGAGCAGTCAGGCACAAAGTCTTTGTCCCAAAGTTTCAGTAAGGAAAAAAAAAACAGACCAAAAGCAAAACAACCTGGTTGTATTCGCAGCTGTGAAGAAGACACACTGGCAATAAAATCGCTGGCATGCACTACAAAATGATGTTGGCCATGAGGAGGTATCAAATCAAACTGGACAAGTGGGAGGGGTGCCACTCTCCTTTACTAAAAGACATGCTAAAACAGGGATAGGGATCAGGAGATTCAAATCATTTACAGAGTGGTTGGTCAGAAGATCATTTACAGAGTGGTTGGTCAGAAAGTGACAGCCAAGGCATGGAAAACTCCATTAGACAGGTGGCTGACAAGACACTCAGACAACACAATCGGCTCACCAGCCAATACCTTTATTAGGCCACAGGGCAACTGTGTAAAGTGAGTTTAACCAGGAATGTTCAGTTTACACAGACAACATGCACCTGTGTCATTCCCCTTTTTACAACCAACCTTTGCATTCCAGGTTTGCAGTAATTCATTTACCAAGTGTCCCAACTATCAGAATCAAGTAAGGAAATGCTAGAAATGACCAGGGACAATGATGATTATCATTAAAATAACAGCTTTGGTTTCAGAAATCTATATATATTTAAAGACCCCCTCATCATAAGCAAACAAAATCACACAGCGAGTTGCAGTGGAAGGAAGTTAAAAATAAATCATATTCATTATCAGCTACAAGCAGGGGTGAAATTCTACCGGTACTCTGTACCGGGACTTATTTTGATGCTGGTACTGGGACTTATTTAATATTTAATCTGCTTTTCATCCACTCACACAATCCACTAGCGCAACGTTTCTCAAATGCGCTTTCACTCAGCACAGTTTGTGCTGCTTGCATTGTTTCCTCATACTGCTTCTGTTAGTTGCTATTGATCACCATTAACATCAGTATAATCATTGCATGTTGATTGGCAGAGCTTTCATTCTGATCAGATTTCATGAGTCACAAATCTCCACCCATTTTGCTTTGTGTCAGTGCTCATTCGTTAATCAATGAGAGAAGGCTTTAGCAGTGCAACGTGAAAACAGTGGTATGGTCTAATTATCAATTATGAAGTAATAATTATCTAGTGTGGTGTAGAAACTATCTGAAAAATTCGAAATGAACATTGCTGCACATGAATTTGAAGGCAAAAATCCACGTCAGTGTTCGCCATAAATTATATAGTTGATAAATATTAGAAATAATTGTCATAACATGTTTTGCCTTAGACCAATTTACCACATTGCCAGAATCTGGCAAGTGATGTGTGGGACAGTAGGAATTAACAATAACATTAAAAAAACAGGATCAAAGTGCAGCTTTAGATTTGGTAAGCGAGTATACAGATGCATTTCAAACACTGGCCCAACTTGCAAAGCCACATCTTAAGCACAGTGATCAATTTCTTTGTTTTGTTGTGATCTTAGTATTTTCTGTTATGAGGACTGTAATAAACGAAAACCAAAACGGCTGGTGATCTTTACCAAGTCCATGGCAAGCTCAACCAGCATGGCTATCATAGCATACTTCAGAGGCATGCCATTCCATCATGATTAAAGCTAGTTGGGCAGTCCTTCATTCTTCAGCAAGATAATGACCCGAAACACACTTCAAAGTTGTGCAAGAACTATCTGGCGAAGAAGAAAAGTGAAGGACAACTCAATCTAATTACCTGGCCTGCCCAGTCTCCAGACCTCAATCCCATAGAACTTGTATGGGACGAACTGGACAGAAGAGTCAAAGCAAAGCTACCCACAAGTGCCCTACATCTCTGGGAATTGCTGCAGAAGAGCTGGGAAGACATGTCGGGTGATTCCCTGCTGAAACTTGTTAACCGAATGCCTCGTGTTTGTGAGGCAAAGGGTGGCTATTTTGAGGAATCCAAGATTTAGAGACAATTTTAAATTTTCTTAAACATTGCTTTGATACTCCTTGTGTTTTGTTTTGTATATTGTAACATGTGTTTTCGTTTTCAAGTATTTACAGAAACTTATTTTTTATGTGATATACGCAAACTGTCAATGAATCTAAACAGGCAGCTTTCATTTTAATTGAATATTTCACAATTCAAACAAATAAACATATTAAAAGGTATTGACAATGTGACCCAAGGGACTTTTCAACCTGAAAAAAGAAACAAGGACCTGGGGTCACAAATGGAGACAAGATAAAGGGGCATTCAGAACATAAAATAGGAGGCACTTTTTTACACAATGAATCATGGGAATCTGGAACCAACTCCCCAGTAATGTTGTTGAAGCTGACACTCTGGGATCCTTCAAGAAGCTGCTTGATGAGATTTTGGGATCAATAAGCTGCTAACAACCAAATGAGCAAGATGGGCTGAATGGCCTCCTCTCGTTTGTAAACTTCATGTTTTTATATCCTTTACTACTTTTATTTCTGATACGTAAGCTTCTGAAACAAATATATTGTACATACCTTGTGGTTTAAAAAGTGAAAGACAGATTGTTACCTCCCGTTATGCTAACCTCCCAACATCAGTTAGCATCCATCGACAAACAGAAAATAAAAATCCAGGAAGCCAACCTGCATAACAGTCAGAGCAAACTATTACAATAAATCACTTCCATGACATTTTAGCAAATGTCATAAGGTAGCCCTGACACCAGAAAGATGAAGATGACACCAGACTATTTTAATGTTTCCCGTACCTGTGCTAAATTGAAAGGAATTGGGCACCAGGGAAAAATGTGAGAAAGTATAAAGCAGCATTAAATTAATCACCTGGGGGAACGCTTTGTTATAACAATTGGCAACTGTGCGTGTTTCATTCTCCCACCACTATGAAGGTGCATACAGATTTTCAGATTAATCCATCAGGTTCTTCACAAGTTATAAGCTTTATAAAGCTTTCTCAGAAACAAACCTCCCTCCACAATGGACTCGATGCAGTCTAGGTTATTTTTCTTTGAAAGAAACCCTTTCTATTACCCACTGCTGCAAGCTTGCTCACAGGACATGGTCCCACTGCTGCACATATCTCAAAACATAAAAAAAAGCTACTCTTGGTATTACAGTAGTACCTCAAAACTTAAGTAAGCTTTCATTACTTATTATATACTACCTACCTGTAGAAAAAAATAAAACACAAAAAATTAAAATCTGTAGTTTCTAGAACTATTAAAGATATTCTTGTAATAACTGTTTGTTGGATAATACAGTAGCTCAATGTACGGCAAAGTTTTCTTTGTAGACTGCAATTTGGGACCTTCTTGTGAACAAGTGCTAGAACTGTTTTGAAAATACTGGATATTTAGGATCATTTTCATTGTTAATATTGTCAGATCATACTCTCTGTTCTGTGTGTTTTCAAGATCAAACCTCATCCATAGTAGAAAGAACCTGATTTATTCCACACAGAAAATGTATTAATAACAGTCTTTGTAGCATTTAACATATTGTTGGGTTTACTCTTATCGGAAATTAAAAGTACATTTTTAATTGCTTTTTCTGCATGTCAGCCTCATGCTACGTGTATTTATATCATTGTCCATGGAAGACTGTGACAATCAGAATGCGAACCTTTGCATGGTGAGCTCGGTCATCGCTGGCTAATGCCAGATTTCTGACATTAGGTCAAGAGGTTTATAGAAAGCTTGGTCAGTGATCAGGACAATGAAGCACATATCTTGGGTTTCCGATTTTAGGTTTTCACTGCTCAACACAGACAGAACACCCCAGATAGATGGATAGTAAAACACAAGAGACTGTTACTAGTTTGTGGGTACATAGTTCTAATTATACAACCACTCATTTATTTTTTAGGGTTACTGACATTTCCTCTGTGTCGGCAGAGGGATAACATGCTCAGCTAATGCTTGACAAAAAAAAAAAAAAAAATCTGCTGTTTTTCTATAATCCCATCTGAGCGTGGAAAGAAGAAAAAGATTCCAAATCTCTGTTTTCTGTCACCGTTCTTATTGGAGAGATGAAAAGTAGAAGCTCATAGCATTGAATTAGGAGCAGACGCAGCTCCTGATAGGTAAATCATTCTCTTTCCAGGCAGGCGTGCCTAATAGGTAGTGTGTTTGAGTCCTGTGATGGAACACAGAATATAAATACAGGAAATATGGGATAAAAAAAACTATTTACTTTACAACACGTGGGAATACGTCAACACCTAACTTCACATTTCTGCAATATTTTCCCAGACAACACCACAAAGGCTGACCTCATATATATAATAAACCCGCAAGGCTTTTCTACTACATAGTTATTTACCGCTGTTTGTATGTATGCATGTATGTATGTATATATATATTAAAGTTTTTGATCAAACAGCCAACTTCCCAAGCACTTATTTCCTTAAAGGCCTATACAGACACCTAAGAATATCAGTAAATGAACAGCATAAAATATGTTGATATTATTTGAATAGTAAAAAGTATCAGTGCAAAGATTATGTGTGAAAACCTGAAGTACTCTACTGTAGCACTTTATTTTGCTACTCTATACTTTATTGATCATTTCCATCATACAGTTGTCCAGATGTAAATGATCTATTGATTGCTAGTGGTATGTGTCTCCATGTCTGGCATGACTAATAAAATATTACAGCCAGAGTATTTATGTGTGCATAAAAAAAGCAATCAATACAGGGCATTAACGTACACATGTAAATCACACTGGAGCGGTGCATTGGAGAAAATCTGCTTCCCAAAGGTCATCTTACAGTGAAAAAGCCAGGGTGGAATGTGCAAAGTTAAAAACACAGAAACTTAGGTGAAAAGTGTATTTTTCCATTGAAGTATTTCTTGATTCTGAATCTGAAAAGATGTTTCTAGAAACAGCCTTCAATAAAACAGCAAATCGGGAAGTTAAAATAGCATATAATATAACCTAGCCTAGATTAGGCTACCCTCAACACCTTCTGTAAAAGAATGGCAGCATAGAGTTTTAAATATACTGCAGAGATGCAATAGATAGCAATTAAGTCTGTAGTGCTGGCAAGTGAAGGCATAGAGACAGGCTTGATCCTTATACTCCCCCCACAATGCATGGTATTATGTAGTTAGCAATGCCTTTCTCAGTGGGTGAACATGCATCTGTGTGTTTACATTGTGCATTACTTCAGATATATCGTATAGTAGACCAACTGACCAAATACACTGCTAACAAAAAGGAAAAAAAGAGCCCTATAAGGTGATATTCAATTATAAATCAGGTAAACTGAGACAAAGAATATTTAATTTCATTGCCATTTACAGAAGAATAATTTAGTAACTGTCTGCCTCAACAGCTTGGAGCAGCCACTATCAGCCGTCTATCAGCCAGTGATCTGACACTAAACCAGGGTTAAAATGGATACTGCAAAAACATAGGGAGGAAGGCCATTTAATCCATAGCTTACTATGGATTAGACTGCACCAGAGGCAGGATCCTGTACACCTGCTCGCAAGTCCTTTACTGTGACAAAGAAAACAGAAGCTAATTGACAGATGTGGAAGCGTGCTTCCGAGTGCTCACCCCCTGTATGTGCGAAATCGAGGAGGGGATGGTGGCTGAGTGGGGATGTTTGGTTAGGTGGCAGCGGTTTAGCTAGCTGTTCCCTACTGTAGTCTCAACAAGCACCTCACTGGTCAGGCTGTGGGTGGCCCAAGTTTGTATTCGCAGCTGCCCATGACACACAAGTCCTGCAGAGTGCACCAAACCCTGCCGAAACACAACTAATAACTATTCCCTCAATCCACTCCCACACCCCCTTGCCACCCAAACACACTTCTTTTCTGGCCACAGTTATTTCCAATTGAATGGCTCTTGGGTAATTAAGCCATACATCAACTGGGACGACAGGTTGTCACAGTCTGTTTTATGCTAAATCTGCTTGGAAAGATCTTTTTTTGTGTTTAATTTACAGGAGCAAGGTTATCAGGCTATAGGAGATGACAACATATTTGTGAACTGCTGGCAAAATGCTGCATGTTCTGCAATAGCAATTGTCTCTATTTTAGCACAGCAGAGCGTTAAAGCCGAATTCAAATTATGTAATTATTGAGAAACTAGTATAGAGAATAGCTTATAAACATCACTAAACACATCCAATCAGGTTTGGCGCATATGACGGAATCTGTTCTTGCATTTACAGTAAGTGTAATTCCATGAACTAAGCCCCTAACTGAATGGGTTTATTCAATACCAAAAAGCCATCACTCTCGTTATTTCCCTGATCTATGGGGTATTTGATTAAACTTTCCAGATGGGAGGTATAAATGTGTTTTAAATTAAGGTGTTTTTTTTGTTTTGTTTTGTTTTTTTTGTTTTGTTTTTAGTAGTACTTCAATTTTATTAAGTTTTATTAAATAGCTCCATAAAACAGGGAAATAATGGCTGGGGAAAGAGATTCTACCCCTTAGTCATAGCACGCAGCTCATAACTGTTAGGTGATGGATGTTTTTTGCATTCAAGGCAAGACTTGCATAACGTTTGACAAAGAGCACCCAACTTCATCAAAGCTATTTTAGAAGTTAGAGGTCTTCATGGGTCCAGGTGGACCCGAGGAACCGAGACCAGACCCGAACCACAACGGGTAGAAAATTGTTAACACTCGGGTTAGATCAGGTATATTCAATTAATGTTAACATCTTACAGTGTATCCCAACTGAAACAAAAACACATAGGAAATGTGAAAAAATGTCAAGTTATCAAAAGAGCCCAGCCATTTAAAGCGGAGATATCAAAAAAACAAACCAAGTTTCAAGAAATCATTGTGACAGCCTTGCCCAGGACAAAGCAAACAGGCACAACTGTAAAACAAAAATGGGGGCCAAGGTGCCCCAATTGTTTCTTCTAACTTAGCTTGTGTTTTTGATACAAGTTATAAGAAACAATTGCGGAAACCTTGGCCCCCATTGTTTTACAGTTGTGTTTTTGATATCTCCACTTCAAATGCTGAGCAAAATTAAAGCATTTTCATTTCGGCTTTATATTGTTAAGGTTTTCACACGTGGCAAAACTGTCCTACAATTATATGATACTGTGATCATTCCACTGTGTTATGCCGTGAACCACAGCTAAGTTTTAAAACTGAAAGACAGCAAATGCTTATTGTAAAAGTTTACGGGTACTTGAAAATTAAGGGCTATAGAACAATAAATACTGTAACTGACTGGAAGGCCTTCTTTGTTGTTCTCCAAGTTGCTGCAGTGACACTGTAGATGCTATAACAAGTTACTGTAAATGAGATACTGTTTTAGCAGACAAATTTAATTAAGTAAACTACTTTTGCCAGTAGTTCAGTGAAAATGATGCAATTGTACCGACACTGAGATCAATGTATTTATACATTTAAGTGTGACCTTCAGATGGTAAAAACAAGCACGGTGTTCCAAGTACTGTATATGGTTAATATAGACAAGAAAGAACAAACCATTTTGCCACATTGGTACAGTCCTGTTACGCTGTATTGTTTCAGTTCTAGTGTGGCATTGTGACATACTGTAAACACGGAAGTCTGAACAGCGTCAAAATCTATATCAAATTCTAGTGATATTCCAAAAAATTAGCCTCACATGCAATATACAGAAATGACAGAATGATATATTCATATTTTACATAACTAAAAACTATCTCAGAGTTTATCTCCCAGTCATGTCTGTGTGAAACAAACAGTAGTCCACAGTTTGAGTAAAACCTTATGGTGTCGGGTCAGTTTGCTAAAACTACCAGCAAAAACACTTTTGTTTTCTGGTTCACAGCTGTAACGGAAATAATACTTAATCTACTACTTACAAATACGTCTTTCAGGACTTTCTCATAAGAGAAATGCAGGGTGTGGCTGTCTGCAGGATCTTTGGAGAGATCAAAACTGTAGTTGTTAGTTTGCTTTCCTCCAGCAGTCAGAGCCTGACAGAGCTCATCAACATAAATGTCTCTCTTCATTTCCATTTCTTGGGCTTCTTTTGAAACCTCTTCTTCAGACACTGGTATTGACAATAAAAATAAAAAGAGAATTCAATCACACGCTAGCACAGGTTCATACATGCAATTGAGAGGGGGGGGGGGTTGATCTTGGTGTTTTGTCTTAAATCAAGTCGATAAAATTGGTTAATTTCATATTTCTTTTAGTCTCACATGAAACGGAATTACAGCACGGTTCCCAACCTTTTTTCCCCAATGTAGGGACCACCTAGGTGTGTGGATTTTCCCCACGGACCACTTTTCACAACAGCATTTTGAAACTAATTTGTATGTGTATAAGTACAAGTAGAATATAAAATATTTATATAACATACCTAACTTAAAGAGATTCCTGGGCTTGAACGCTACCAGGTCAGCATGGAATGTTGTCACTGTGTGCATTGAAAGTAACTGATGGCAAAGTTATTTTTTTTCGCATTCTGAATGCTTTGTAGATAAATGGCATCTCAATTTTGCAGGATTAAGAGTTTTTTGTTTGACAAAACCTCCTAACAAATAATGCACTGAGGCTCGGGTCATCATCGGATCCAGTAAATGTAAACATGTGCGGTATGTACAACCGTTACCTCGAGTAGTAAATTAATCTATCCATTTCTAATGCAATTTATAACACTCACTGATCACCAACTTCGATCAACGTACATACAAAAAACACAGGATCACGAAGATGAGATGGGTGGGAAGCAATCTGAAAAACTTAAAAATGATTGGAGAGTGTACAGAATGTTACTTACCACATCTAGTGGGCTGTAATGTGTAAATTAAACGGAATTGGTTGCACACAGTCTATAGGATGTGTAGCATTTTTGTTAAATACGATAGCGTCAAGAACAGACAGCACACATTATTTCCAGAAGCAGTGCTAACAGAATGTATTTTTGGCATACAGTCTTGTGACAAATTAAACCTGGCTGAATTCCAGTGACCGTGGGTTCCTAGAGGGCGAAGCACAACTGGTCGAGTGCCGCCCAGGCAGGGAGGGATTAGGTCGTGTTGTCCTCTGGCACTATACAGTGCCGAGAAAGTTGGTGAACCCCTTAGGATTTTCACATATTTCAAACCTAAAATGTTATTAGATCTTAATCTAAGTCCTAATAATAAAGATAACCTGATTAAAGAAATTACACAAAAAGATGATGTAACATCTTTTTCAACATTTATTTATCCACAAAGGATTCAACATTCAATATCCATGTGTGAAAAAGTATGTGAACCTTTAGATTCAGTAACTGGTGTCACCCCCTTCAGCAGCAATGACTTCAACAAAGCATTCCCTGTAACTTTTGGTCAGTATCTCACATGGGTTTTGAGGAATTTTGGCCCATTACTCCTTACAGAACTGTTTCAACTTGTTGACATTTGAGGGCTTCCTTGCATGGGCAGCTCTCTTCAGGTCCTGCCACAACATTTCGATGGGGTTTAGGTCTGGACTTTGACTTGCCATTCTAAAATGAAAAATGTCTTTTTCTGCAGCCATTCTTTTGTAGATCTGCTTGTATGTTTAGGATCATTGTCTTGTTGCATGACCCGACCCACTTTCGGTTCAGCTTCAGCTCACGGACGGATGGCCTGACAGTCTCCTTCAGAATCTTTTGATATATTGCAGAATTCATGGTTGTGTCAATGATGGCAAGCCGTCCAGGTCCTGAGGCAGCAAAGCGCCACAAACTATCACAATCTCACCACCATGCTTGACGGTTGGGATGAGGTTCTTCTGTTCGAACGCAGTGTTTGGTTTTTGTCAAACAAAGCTTCTCATTGGAGGCCAAAAAGTTCTAACTTTGACTCTTCTGTCCAGAGAACATTGTTCCAGAAGTCTTGTGGATCATCTATATGTGCTCTGGCGAACTTCAGACAGGCAGCAATGTTCTTTTTAGAGAGCAGTGGTTTCCTCCTGACTATCCTTCCATGAACACCATTCTTGTTCAGTCTTTTTCTGAAAATTGAGTCATGAACACTCACATTGTCCAAGGCAAGAGTGGTCTGCAGATCCTTGGATGTTACTCTGGGGTTTTTTGTGACTTTCTTGATCATTTTCCGGTTTGCTCTTGGAAAGATTTTGGTAGACTATCTGTCTGACAGTGGATTGGTGGAGCCCCAAATCCTTAGAAATCGTTTTGTAACCCTTTCTAGACTGATGAGCATGAATAGGTCCTCAGAGATTTCTTTTGATCGTGGCATGACGTGTTTCCACACACCTGTATGGTGAAGACCAAACTCACCTCTGGCAACACTGTAGCATATATATTGTTGGAAATGAAAAGTATTAAAATTGTGGTTTTCGTGGGTTTTTTTTTTTTTTGTTTTGTTATTTAGTTATTCAAACAGAGTTAGGAATATTCAATGCAGGGCGAAAAGGCTAGGACAGCCAGATTAGTGTTTTTTTGTTTGTTTTTTCCATAAATTCAGTGGATACAAGCTGTAGAATGAGCATAGATTAGAAAGCAGTGCACTTACATGAACGCAAGACGTAGTTTTTTTTTTTTTAATAATTCTTGCAAAAAAAAAAAAAATCTGTAATTTTGACAAGACAAACATGACTTCATAAAGTGCAAGTTATTTAGTTAGTATTTATTTCACATTTGAAGCTTTTTCAGTTAAAGGTGGCTTTGATGGCAATGCTTGGTATTGCATTAAAGGGAGCTGTAATATATGTGGGCAATAAGGCCCGACAGGGTGTCCATACATGTCGAATATACGGACACCTCAGGTGCAGCACGAGACGAAGTCAAGTATACTCAACATTATTGCATTTATAATCCAGGTCAAACAGTGGATTTTACGGGCAAAAAATATTTGCACATACGCTAGTCAAATCGGCATGTCTACTTACTGATTTTGGGGTTTTGTTGCTGGTAACTGGTCACTCAGTTTGACAGTTACTGTACATCTAACTGTAAACAAGATGGCTACCAGTACTTTAAATTCTGTGAGGCAGCGCAATGATTTCAAATATGTGACAAGGCTCCAACTGTCCATATACATCCAATATACGGACAGCTGGAACATTGCTAGACCAATCACACTGCTTGTTTCACACTCCACTGTCAGCCCTGGATTATAAATTCATTTATAAACACACACATGATAAAAGAAAACAGATAAAGGGGGAAAATACACACTACATACATATCTTATATATCATATTGTAAAAAAAGGCTATTTGTTGTGTTGCTTAGTAATATTAGTAGCACAACGAGTGATTGTGTAGAAATTGTTTTTTGCAAGAATTGCATAACTGAATTTTAAGAGTTGAAATAGCGGAAAACAGGTTGGGAACCAGTTCCTTAATGAAATTAGACCCCTATTATGTGCAGTTGAGTGTATATGATTTCTTAAATAATTACTATAATAATATATATAATAATTATAAACCCTTATTAAAATCCTTTTGTATTGCATAAAAGAGAACTTGAACTGATGAATATAGCTACTGTACAATCAATGCTTGTTTCAATGTACTTCAAGATGTGCAGAATCAATTAGTCAGTTACAGCTGTTCACATACTGTATTACATGAGATTCAAGGATTATAGCAAGAGCCAAAGTCGAGTGTTTCAATCACCACCACATACCCTTAGGCCCAACATCGTGACCCAACAGGTGCACTTCATCGCAATGTAATCATGACTTTCAATGTTGTAAGATGAGCAGTCATTTGGGTAAAATATACCTCACAAAATCTTATCATAGCAGGTGTATGTTTTTACACACACACTCACACACTTCTGCAAATGTAATAACAGCTTGGATAAAACTGCAACGGATCGCAGGCATGCTTAGTGACGAGGTTGCCTTTCCCATAAACTATCCTTAAAATCACATTTCTGGATCTTTAGGATGCAATGTGAGTGAAACCCCTTAATTCAACAGGATTACCTTCACTTAAAGATCCAGTATCATATCTAAACTTCACAGCGTTGAAATGTACATGCATTATTTTTCAATTCCAAACGACCTTACCTTGTGGAGTTTTTTTGTGCTGATTTTGAGCAATTCCTTTGTGCACTTTCAATTTCAACCGCAGAAATACATTTCCAGCTATTAAAGTGCTGCTTAAAAATATCACTGACTTTTGAAAGACTGCAGGAATCATGACTTACCTGCTTAGTCCAGACCACAGTGGAGTGGCATATACAGGCAAAATAAAATATCAAAAGATACTGCAATGTCTATTCTGCACATACACTAGTCAAAGTGGCAGTTATTACAATGTTGTAACCCTAATAACAATAATAGCAGGGATGTTTAGGGATGTTTTGGTTGATATTTTAATAATTACAGCAGCTTTACCATAAAACATAAGAAATTAATGAATGCATAAATACACAGCATAAGCAAAATGTCGGAATGACTGTTCAGAAAGACCTTCTGCTTGTGAAACAGGCACGACTTGACAACCGAACACTGCTTCTGACCTCAGCTCACAACCACAGAGGTCTTGGCATTTAATTTTCTGTGTATAATTACCATTTATTTAAGCAAGTAGTCTTGAAAACATGTACGTACTTCTGTGTATAATTAGAGATTATGATTAGTGCTTGTGATGACTTTGCCACCTACTGATGGTTTTCATTATTGTATACCAAGCTGCTGTGAACCTACGTTTCTAAATGGACTGCAGGCAGCACACTGAACGCTGTGTGAAACAGCTGGAATTGCATGGAATTCCATAGACAGGCGTCTTACACTTTAACTACACAATTCCAGGTCCATTACACAATCACAATTAGTGCAGGGAAAGTACTGCATTGTTGTGTGTTAAAAGTTACCACACTTTTTTTTATTTATTTTTTAGATTTTGCTTTAACGTTGAAAGTCATCGATCACAACAAAACAATGAGGAATTACTTCTCTTTGTACTTTCTGATGATGATCTGTCTACTGTGTCAACATAGATCTGAAACCATGGTGACTGACTGACAAAAACACAGCCTATGACGGGTGAGCTGCTGAACTGCTCAGCACTCATTGGACCATTTTAAAAGGGGCAGAGCCTTGAATGAGCTTTCTAAATCAAAGAGTCATTTTAAAGCGATATGGCTCATGAGCTATCCTATGGTCAGTTCTGATCTAAAGAACATCACTTTTTCTGACGACAAAGATTTTAAAATGTATACAAAAGAAAATATTTAGTAATACCAACCAGCAAATTGAATCTTTCAAACTGTGCCTTAATGTTCCTCATAATGTTAGCATGTGTTAGAGATGAGCCAGGAGTTCAATGTTACCTTTCCCACGCCAAACTGACTGTCCATCACACAAATCCACACTGAAACCTGACCCAAGATCCTCTTCCCAGGTTACTCTCAGGAAATAGATTTTCCCTGGTTCCGATGAAACTTCAATCCTGCGCAAGCTTGTGTCCATTCTAAAACAAATAAAAAAGAATCTGGATTTAAAAAGAATCACCCTATGGCAGCACTGCTGGAATTGTACATTACATCTTTATATTGAGAATAACAGATGTGTTAAGCAAAGACAAAACACTGGACCACTGTAACTGGCAGGTCAAACCCCTCTCTTTCAAATAGCATATCAGTTATCTTACATAATGCACTTTTCTTCTTGTTTAAGGGTGTTGAAGAAATCACCTTAACGCACTTAAATTAGTATGTTAAATGTGATCTCAAGTGAATAAAAACCTTTGTATTTATAGGATTCATAATGACCTTTTTATTTTATGTTGCATGTTCCCATCTGTTTATATATGGTGTGTGTGTTGTTTTAATTGTTATTTTTTTTTTACATTTTGACCACTTTTTTAAACTTTTAAATTGCACTCTCTGCCACAAGATGGCTTCCCCTGTACCTGCATTGACCTCTCAGATTAACATTTCCCATCATCCTCCTGCTCACTGGTAAATCAATCTCATGTTACATATGTGATCAGGAGGATGTAGTTCTGAGAGAATGGAGTTCTGAGAGGTCCATGCGGGTACATGTGAAGCCATCTCGAGGTAGGGAGTGCAATTTAAAAGTTTAAAAAGTGGTCAAAATGTAAATAAAATTATAATTAAAACAATACACACACCTTACATAAACAGTTGTAGCAACACATGGGAACATGTAACACAGTAAAATAAAAAGGTTCTTATCTACCCTTTAGCCTGTTTGTTAAGAGAAAACTAACATTTGCTTTATATGAGACCACAAAAACATACACAATGAGACCAATATTTTGGACCCTGAAAATACTGAATGGCCTGGTATCGCAGTCTGGCTGCATTACTTTTAAATGACTTATTCCTTGTAAAGAAAGACGGCCGGAGTGGGGGACGTCCGACCAGAAACAGGAAAAATAAACAAAGAGAGAGGTGGAGTTTGGTGGAGCTGAGCAAATGCTTTCGCTCAGCATTTAATAAATAAACAGAACAGAAAATACAAATGTTGTAACAAACAAAAATACAAGGACACGGCACATTCACCAAAACAAAAGAGACAAACAAAACGGACTAACACTACACAAAACACAGTGAGCAGATATTTTAAATACGATTATTCCTATCACAATTATTACCTCCGTCTCCAATCCCGTTCTCTGTTCATCGAACACACAACCCCGTGAGTAGTTTTTCGAGATTTACGATTATATTGTAAATGCAGTATAATCGTAAGTCTCGAAAAACTACCCACTTCTAAATCTTTTGTAGTCATTTTTGTATTACTTTAGTATAAATACATGTTAATTTGGATTCATATGTTGTTTTTTCTGACTTTATGTGAACGAAAAGACACATATTTGCCCGTTTTCCCATTGGAAATAGTGATATTTTGAAATATCACTGTCCTGGTCACAAAAGCAAAGTTTGTGGGGAATAATAGCCATTTTCTATACTTTTGAGGCATAAGCAGTTAGGAAATAACACTTACTACCCAGGAACAAAAATTTTGTTACATAGTGTAATCAACACAAGATGTCATTGGCTCTAAAGATGGGATGCCAAATAAACTAGTCTGTGGCACTGATAGGGGTAGGCTGCAATAAAATCCTTCTGCCATACACTAGATTAAGTCGTCATCACTCTCAGTATTAGCTCCATGTAGGTCTATTGCAGGTGCCTCTCCTTGTACTGTACGGTACTGTATGTGGGTGGCACAAAGACATCATTAACAACTGAAGTTATCCCACAGCTGCCTTTCCACGACTACAGTATCTGGCTATGCATCTTCCTCCTCAGTGTAAAAAAATGAACATGACATTGCCAGTATATTCAGAGTAACTATACACAACTTCACATCTATCCTGTAGTCCCCTAAGAAATACTTTGGAATGTAAAGAAAACACACACAAAACAGCTCCTGTTACATGATCTAAGAACAGTAACAATAATACACATTCACAAAGGTGATTTAAAATTAATAGCATGGTTCATAGTTTGACAGTGATCCCTTAGGTAGACAATGCCAGGCCTTAAGGATTTTGGAAGATTAATCTTTAACCTCATAAAAAAGATGACACTGACTTACTACTCAAGAAACCCTTTTAAATTACCCATCTGCAGTATTTACCTTGCATCAAATATTCTGGGAAGGTTATTTAAATTAAATTTCTAAATTAACACAATTTTAAAGTTACCAAGGCAGAAACGAGCATTTCAGAGAGCACATGCATCATTTGTATTACAGATTCTCAGGAATGACCACTGATCAGGATAAAGTACCTCATTTGCATTGAATTTGTTTGACAAACTAGTAGTGCTGATTGTCCACAGGGATCAACATCACCAGTCTCGCAAGACAAATCTTCCTTTTCGTCAATCTGTCGGAACAAGCCATTTATAAAGTTGTCAGGTTAAGCAAGACACAACTGGGGCTAGCTTGCCCCACACACAGCCCATTGTTTTAAATAATCTTTTCATAAAAATACATTTAAAAATCCAGCAAATGTGAAAGTTATTTTTATTTATCATTAAAATAATCAAAAGCATGATTGAAAGCAGAATATTATAGTATTGTTATGCTTTACCTGAGCTAAAGCAGCCAAAACCATGCTATCAGTAAACAACTGATTGACCCTTCAAAAAAACTCTTAGAAAACAGACACTGAAAACAACAAAATGTCAAATTATATTTCACCAACAAAAAATAATAATAAATTACAACTTCTCTTTTGGCCAGCCAATAATAGTGCAGATTTCATATAAACATCTTGTCTATTACAAAGGCAGACACAAAGACTGATTTCAGCCATTCTTCATAAGCACCTTAATGACAGCCTGACTTCCTGTGTGGTTAATAGAGTCAAATGCAGAGTATCTACTAAGTAAGCAGTAGGTTCATGAGTACAAGCTGAGAAAAACAAAATCCCTCCATCTGCATGCAACGTCCCCTTTCCGCAGCTCTGAACGTGACCCTCTGCTGAAATTAATTCAGCTTTTTTTTATTATTATTATTTGTCAGTGGTCTGCATTTTTTATGTTAATCACACACTGCAAGCGAATAAATCAACACATCTAAACAACCTTTTTGGTAAAATTAGCTTTGCTGATTTTGTTTAGTGAAGTTTTAATACTGTAATTTTAAGGCAGAGCAATAGAGTTTGTAAGAAATAATCTTAACATGCACAACCCTTCCACCTTTCAACGGACTGATTTTACAAGATTAAGAATGTACAGAGCAGAGATATCTAACAGATACATAGGCGCTTAAAGTGAAAATTCATGAATTTGTAAATCATATCAGCCTGTGCCTCATAACTTATTTGACTGATGATTAAAGTAATAAAATACTAAAATATGTACATCCAAAAGGTAAGAACTCAAAGTTCTTACCAAAAGTAAAGCAGGAACAACTCACTGTATTATACTGTACAATGCTGTCTGTACATGAACATCAAGTGTTAATCTTTGCACTTTAAAGTCTTTAAAATAAAGGTACATTGGACTAAATAACATAATTGCATAACATAATGTGAAATGTACTATCCCACGCAATGTGACCCAATACAGAATGGGTTGTCACACTGGCTTGGGGTGTAGGACCTGAGATCCTGTAGAGTATACCTGTTCAAAACAGACCAGAAACTAAAAATCCCAACTACCTTTATACTCCAATTCTGTAACATTACTTTGTATTCATATAGTTGTCAGGCAAGGTTAATTTGTGCAGGACAAAAGGAACACTTTGTGGTGACCCCATATGTTTTTAAGTACTGTATAAAGGAACTGATTACTTCTTGGACTTTTAATTCACAAGAAATAGAAGCACAGCTTTAATATTAAGTATGTTTTGTGTTTTAATTTACATTCAGCTAATCATGCAACATAAAAAAAAAAAACTAAAACAGCCTGCTAAAAAGGAAGGTTGAAAATCAGTACACTAGTGAAAATCAACAGGTGATTATTCTCTACAATCTTCTATATCTAATGTTACCTTTCTCAGCAGTGACCCAAGTTAACACACTCTCATCAATACCTCCTGGCCTGTCAACTTAGATTTACATTTCTACAATACTGTGTTCAATTATCTGAAAAGAACAAGTCCATAAGTCATGCTGTCTGCAGTGATTAGAAACCTCATGATTACACACCATAGCATTGTGAGGTCAGTAACTATGGTATAGTTAAGATACTGGGCATTCTCTACATGTTCTCCCCTTGTAACCAGTATTTACCTACAGGCTAAGCCGTTACAGAAAGCACTTCAAAAGAACCAAGAGGGCTATGTCTTTGGAAATTAGTAATTGGAAGATGACCTACACACCTTTTTTGCAGTCCCAGCTCAATCCTGTAGTGCATTCTCATGTATGTTTCTCTATCTTGCAGAAAATATGACTGTGTATACTGTACTTATGAATGTGTGTAATTATAAGCACACTGCAGAAGTGGAGATACCTTATAATTACTGTAGATCATCTAGATCAGGAACAGTATTTTAGCATTAGAAGGCATACAGAAAAAGGAAGAAGAAAGAAAAGACGGAATAATTGAAAAAGACTGTATAAAGTCAGAAACAAATATTTAAGATCTGTATCACCATGTTCCCATTCTGTAAGTGTAACATGCTATTGTAGTTGCCCTTGTGCAATCAAAATACCTAAGTACAGTGGTTTGTAATTGCCACTGAAGATCATGTGGTAAGGGAATGTACAGAAAGTGTAGAATTTTAGTGTTGACTTAAACGTCAAATCGTCCTGTGAAACCAGGACCATATATATATATATATATATATATATATATATATATATATATATATATATATATATATAGATATAGATATAATATATAGATATATATATGCAAGGTGGACCTAACACCTGTGTAGTTCAATAAAAAGAAAGAAAAAATCCACTATACAAACATTGGTATTTTTTCTCCATTAAAAAAAGCATTTTGTTTTTATAGATAAAAAATGAGTCTTCCAAGAGTATTATAAACCTGAAAACATTACAGCCGCAACAAAGAACCAACAGAATCAGCAAGAAAAAGACCACACAACCTGACACTTAAACATAGGAAGTGCCAGCAGAGATAATGTTCTGCATCCGCCTGTGCAGTCTCTTCAGATATTGCTATAAGTGACTGAGTTGAAGCATCACTCACATCAAGCGCAACATTGCACGAGAGTGAAGTGAGAGATTTGTATTTTATCAGCCCTTTCTCCTAAAGAGCCCACACCAATACAAAACAACCTCTTTCCTTTAGAGCTGACTGAGAGGAGTGGTCCTACCGAGATGACTTCTGTTTGTTTATTTAATTGAAAAATGTCTACAGGAAAACCTCTGGAGAAGCTTGACGGCACTGTAAAGAGAGTCAGGTGCTAGACTGCACTGTACGAACTTTATACAGGGCACAAATGCATGAGGTAGTTTGAAAAACAACATCTGAGAATAGAACTATATCACTGTAAGGCCATAAAAAGGCAAATCTGAAAGTTACCCAGTTTCAATTTGCCTTTAAAAAAAAAAAAAAAAAAAAAAAAAAAAAGGGCAAACAAGCACAAATTACAAAAATGTCTATTTGGTGTTTCATATGAGCACCTAACATTAGAATTTTGTAAATGTATTCAATCTCTCATATGGTTGGATAACAAAGCAGACATTCTACAACAGCCATCTCAAACTGGGGCAATTGTCTAAGCTTATTTTGCAAATCAACACAGAATTAATGTATAAAAAGTATTTTTCACTGTTTTGGTGAGAGACTGACCTATGTTAACAATCAGCAAACATTAGACATGTACTTTCATGTTTGCCACTTGCCTTCCTCAGTTTTCATTTTGTGGATCCCCATTCTAAAGAAAATGGTGTTCCCCAAACAGAAAAATATAAGGAGAACCAAAATTATACAGTATATTTAGCTTTAAACCAAATATATAAGGCATGTTCCCCTTAATACTTCCAGGATATTAGAATATCCGTATTTGTATCAGTCATAGAGAATAGGTTTTTAACCCAGTTTATCAAATTATTATTTGGTCATTGCTTTGGTGCTTTGCAGAATGTGTAAACAAAACACACTTTGTACTTGTTTGTATAGCTGTAAACATTCAGAGAACCCTCCTCAGCTCTGTTCACTTAAAATAACAGGTAAAATAACAGAACTACACAACCATGGGAATAACCCTTCTTGTTTGTTTTAATTCCTTTAATTTAATATACTGTAGGGGAACGATTTTCTAAGCAGTAATGTTAAAATCTCTTTTACATCCAGCAAGACTTGTGACTGATGGCTGATCAATATATTTTTCAATAGAAGTACTTATTTTTTTGTAGCTGATAGCTCAATTTTTAAAAATGTGTCTGGAAAAGAGCATAACTATCACCTGTTACCATACCTGAAGTGGACCTTTGAGATAATCCCTGCAATGTTAATAACATACAGTTCTAGTCAAACGTTTACCCCAATGGAAATTTATAATTTCTCAAAAACAAATGATAGGAAAAATCTTTTGTAGCAAATGGTTTGCTTTTGTGGATGAGGAAAGGCAGTTATAAGAAATAGATGTATACAATTATTTATTTCAGCAATTTTTTTAGCAAAACTCAAAAAATGATAATTCAAAAGTATTCAGTCCCTGACAAGGAAAATTAAATTAATAGCTAGTTGAGGCACCTTTAGCAATAATAATCTCATTTAAACAATTAGGATATTTGTCAATGAGCTTTTGGCATGATTCTATCAAGTATACCACACTTTGCTTTGCCTGGCTGAAGATAATGACTGAGATCACTGGATACTGTGCCATAGATGCTTCATAGATATTAATTAGTTTGGCAACAGTCTGTGCACCTGTGTACTGTATGCTTTAGTTTATAGCACAGATAAGAAGGTAAGTACTGCTTATTATTCTGGTATTTTTTGTCAAAAAAACATTTCTGATCCTGTTTTATATAGCCTGAACTCTTATATTAATTCCACGTGGTTTATAGGTTTTAGTCTTCCTGAACAGGCAAGTTAAAACACTATTAAATGCAATGCACTGTAGTGCACTGAGCTGACCCACATATTTGTTAAGTGAAACTATATAGCCCTCTCTCCCTGAGGTTATAGGGAAATCTGCTTTGCTCTGATTTTATTAAGGAAATCTTTATACTTGGTAACAAGCGGAAGGCTTTTGGGAGAAGTCCAACAGAACTTTACTACCACCAATACACAGCAGGGAACTCATAGTGTTGGGTCTATAAGCCATTATAAAAAATAAATACACAATTAAAATTCACCCTGCATCACCCACTTACAGTAACTGTTTCAGCACTAAGTAACTTTACAAAAAGATAACACGGTAACTACAGTAGATTAATGGCTAGATTCTCAAAAAAGAAACACCCAATAAATGTACTAAACAGAAATAAACAACTCATACATTTTCTTTAGAGGCTTATGAGGAAACTTAAGTTGTTTACTATTATTTGTATTACTGTTATAGGTATTTTTTGTCTTTCAGAAAAAATGCACCAATTATTATTTGAAGTAAAGAGCTTTGAGAATATGGACCCAAGTATACTTTTAGTATTTCTAAATTCAGCACTATTGACTGTTAAATAGTTATGGCTGGCACTTCAGAAAGTCATCTTTGGACTATCATGCTGCCTTTATGTTCTTTGAACAATAAAGCTATCCCCAAAACATACATGTGTAGAGGTGCCCGACTGGCTCACCTCGTAGAAGCGCAGGTTTGCATCCTGGCTGTGTGAAGTAGGCCGGTCTTCGCTGGGGACTCTGAAGGAAGCATTGCATTGGCTCTGGCTCTTCCATGGGTTAGGGAGGCAAAACTGTCAGGGACTGTTTCCCTCTTCATCGCGCTACAGCAAACCCTGCTGGCCAGACGCAGTGAGCTCAAAGGCAAACATTGCAGGGCTGGCCATTGTCCGCCAAAGGTCGGTAGTTCACTGATATCCGCTCTCGAGTTCCTGGGTGTTGAACTATACTGGCTTGGTTATGGGATCGGAGGATGCCCACTGAACCTTCAGGTCTCCTAAGCCACATTGGGAATTGCTGCAGTGAAAAGTGATTGGGCATTCCAAATTGGGAGAAAATTCAGGGAAAAATAATAATTGGACACACTAAATAAAAAGAAATAAATGTGCAACGCATTTAACTAGTTGGGACCCCTTGTACGGTATTTGCAATTTATGTTTCTCAATATCGACAGGTATATATTGCAGCAGTATAAGGCCTTCACATAAAAATCTAGTATTTGTTTAATTACAGAAGTCATCAATATCAAACTACTGCAAGCCTAAGACTGTTTAAAGGTGCACCCATCACGGCAGAAATTTGGGGCAGACTACTTCAAAAGAGTGCCATTATCTACAGTAATTGAAAAATGTAATGAAGCACTAAGGTTGACTTTGCGTTAAAATAGCTGCTCTTCCCTGTTGAGGCTACAGGCCATTTGACAAATTAAAACTCTTATGTTATTGGTGTTTGAAATGGACAGGAGAACTGCAGGCTAGCACAGATAAACTGTATGAAAACAATACACTAAAATTACAGCAGGGCTTCATTTGACGCTTTTATTAGGCTTATCAAGGTTTACAATTCAGAGCACATCCCTCCTCAGATTTTGAATGTAATTTCCTTAGCGAGTTGGACACAGCTGACTGCCTTTGGAAAGCCTCCCTGTCCGGCTACTGTGTTGAAATGGGTGGCCCCTGAGCTCCCTTTGTAGACACATAAACAAACAGTCGACCTCTTTCCCAATCATTTGGCTCATTTGTAAAAACAAGCCGGGCTTGTGCTTGGGACACACAGCTTCATTTTCACACTATCTCATTCATTATTTTGCCTCAATAAAAACAACGTGTAATTTGGCCCTCTCCCATCGCCATTGCACTGGAGCCATTAATCTTACTCAGGATGCAAGCGAGCCATATACAGTAGAAACTGAGCCTCTTCTACTTTTATTACAATCTCTGCAGTGTCCCGAGGATGGCTTTTTTAAGGGAAGTTTGACTCGAAATCAATAGTCAGGTCTGTGGCACAGATGTAGGATTGTTTGTATTGTTCCAATGAGATGGTTCCAAGAGCTTTCAATCCCTCAGTACCTCAAATCAAAAAGGCTTTTATATATGTTCTCTAAACCCCTACAAAAGGAGTAATTTAGATGGTCTCTGATAAAAACAATAAAAATGAAAAAGCTTGTTGAAAATGTCATGTACCTTTTATTTTTAAATGATGTATGTACCATGTGTTACAAGGGGAGCCAAAGAGTCTTTTTACTGAAATCATTTTCAAATGCCTCTTGCTTTCATATATGTTCTTGGCAAACAGACAGCACATACAGTTTAAAATCTAAGGAAGGCAACAACATTAGCCTTCTTTCTTTTTTTTTTTTTTTTTACTACCACTTAGAAAAAACAGAGTTTAAATTTCAGGTTTACACAGTAAGAAGATTGTAAGATCAAATTCAACTTTTATGATGTTAACTGCCCTTTTGTCCGCCCTCTGACCTCCCCCTCCCAAAAAAGTACAAAGAATTTAGTAGATTTAAAAGAATTTGCTGGATTTAAATGTTGTTCTAAGGTATACAGCAAGTCATACTATATATATAATTTTTTTTTTTTTTTTTTTTAAATACAAAAAAAAAACCACACACTTTTGGTCTTTTTCAGTTATATTGCACAGCAAGGTAAAGGAAGATTCACTTGTTTCACTGTTTACTTGATAATGCAATTGTATAGGGAAGAGTTACCAGAGCAGAAAATAAAGTCAGGCAGGATCTATCCCAGTTATCAAATCCATACCCAGACCACCTTTATTTATAACAATGAAGTGACACATGAAAGAAAAAAAAAAACTAGGAAAACATTACAAAAGGCAAGCAAACTTAATGTAAATGCCACATCACACTAACACTGATGGACACGGTTGTGTAAACCTGGAATTAGTAACTACAGTAAGAGGGTACAGTGGACTATGTTTTCAGTTCTGTGGTTCAAATAAATATTGATGGGGTTTGCCGATTGCTTGGTGCAGTGATTTATTCTTGGAACAGACACCAAAGAAATGAAAAAGAACATCTTCCAAACTCGTATCCTAATTTAAACCAGGTCTGTGATTTAGCATGGACAAAATAATACAAATGAGGATCTGCTAAAGCCACTACTTACTGAACTAAAAGAAACAGCAACTGAAATTGTTCCTATGATTAAAGACTCTCCCCTACCAGCACACACAAACCTTGTCTTCTCGAACACTCACTTGAATAAGGGACCGGATCTTGACTCAGTGATTTTGTTTGGGATCATTTGAAAAATCAGTCACTAAACATATATCAAATATGTGGAAGGCAGAGATGAAAGGAATCTTCAGCTTAGTCCTTTAAGAAAGTAAGTACTCACTTAATGCACAGTGTTTAAAACAACCCACAGGGGCTATGCTACTCTTGGTACCCATTTAAATGTATTTTGGGGATGGTTTCCAGCGGCCTCCCTTATAACAAAGCTCAGAAGTTATCTTATTTTAAAGATATAAATAGTGCCTCATAAAAAAAGAAAATATGATACAAAAGGTTTACCTTTAGGAGCGCCTGATTGGTATTTATACTAGTACTTTTTCACAAATTCAAAAAGTTAGGCATGCACTATATACATATTTTACATATGAAAAACATGTTCATATTTCTAAGACACAGCAGTTTTATGTATCTTCATTTTTAGACTGTACATACTGTACTTATGAGGGCACAGCATTGCCAAAAACAAACACAAGAACTTCGCATGTTCGACACACCTTAATCCTGCAAACGGCGAGACATTATCTCTTATTGCTTCGAGTGTGGCATATTTGGCTTCCCAAAACATTCGTTACATTTAACACAGCCAACTTGGTGGCTTTCTGTTTACATTCTTCCACAGCTTAACCTCACCAGAAACCATGCAGACAGACAACGTAAGCAGTGCTTCGCCTCCAGCAAATGCATCAATAGAAAATAGAACTGAATTGTTTTTGTTTATATTTACAGTTGTTCACTTGCTGTTAATGTTGATAACGCATCTTACCTTTAAACTGCACAGTCTTCCGGGAGGCAGAGATTCGAACGAATCAAAATGCTCAGAAAAAATCGTCATCAGTTGTGTAGCTTTCTTGCCCAATCGGAAAAATATATATAATTTAATGACTAATAGTTCAGCGCGGACCTACTGTGGCCAACTGGCCAATCATATGTAGGCACAGAAGCTACTTGTAATACGTCATTTCCAGGGATACACAGGAAGTGTGAGGTGGCTGTAAGAACGTTTTCGCTATGGTAAGAAATGTGCTGTTTATAACCTTTTAAAACAATACTTGCACGATATGTATCATTCATTCCTATTGCTACTCATTACAACGTGTCGTTTATTGCTCCCCATGTTATTAAACCGACAGAACTGCTTGCTAATTAGACGACCTATTTCGTGGACTGTATGAAATCAAGAAAATCGTAGACAGGAGCATTTAATAAAGTTTAACATCAAAACACTATGCAGCCATAAAATGTTTCTTAATTTTTGTTATTTTCTTGTGCCCAGCCAGCGTCGCTGAAAGTTAAAAATAAATAAAATAAAACATATGGTGATGTACTACGCCTGTCTGTCACATTCCTGGATGTAATAGTGTAATTTAGTGTAGTTTAAGTACCTGTTGATGTACGTGTCTGTATTCATGCATTTATATAATTAGATTGTTTCTCTGTCCATACAAATGCACTTAAGAAACGCACTTTGATGACTTGTTGCTGTGTACAGTGATTACATGTCGAGTCAGAATTATATTAACACACCATGTCTAATTCTCTAACCGTTGTGTAGAAGGAATGGAAAAATAAATACATAAGACTGTTTACCTAAACATTTTTTCCCCAGCATGTTATTACAAAACATTTTATGAAGATTTCTTTGAATGAGTACTTTTTTTTTTTTTTTATATAACAAAAGCTTAAACATATTTTGTCTGCAGTTTTCACCTTGTACTGGAAAAATGTTCCCCTTCGTGATCCCCAGTGAGCTGTAATGCTCCCAGCCTGCGGTGTATGTTATTGCCAGTCTGTCAGTTTCTCATCCCACTGGCTAGCAGTTTTCCCATTAAAAACCTTGATGTGTTACACCGCTATTGTCTATACTTGATAAATAAGTTGCTTCCTGTACCCTGTTTGCTGTGTAAGTGTTAGGGTCTCAAGCAACAGAGTGTTGAAAAATAACAGCAGCTTTGCAAATAATACTCTTTAGGCAGAAACAGAGTTTTATACAGATTGACAAGTGTCAAAGTAAATGCTTAAAATATATTATTTTCACATAAACTCCCCATTTGTTTATCTGCCTTGACAAACTGAACTTTCAACTTTGTCACCAGCTGTGACAACACTATTAATAAGAAATATAGTGACGTCTGAAAAAAAAAAGTAACAGATTTGCATAAGTCTCTGGAGACTGGGAGCAGACGAAAGATCAGCCACCCTTTGGAGTCCTATTCATCACCTGGAAGTCTTTTATGACTATAATGGCACATCTGTTTGCTCCTGAGACAATTCTTGGAATTAAATGATGATGGGAGAGAGTCTGATGAACCATAACAGTGCGGAGCAGGACAGACACAGCAGGGTCTATTCTGGCAGGGATTCAGGAATGTAAAAGTGTGTTTTTTTTCCAAGGGTTTTCTAGGAAAAGACCATCAACACCACAGGGTATCCTAGAGGCTGAAGACTGCAAAAATAATACAGTTTTTTTCCTACATGATAAGGTTTCAAGTTAATTGCTACTGTGTTAAGGCAACAAAAGTTTATACATCTTTATTTGAAAGCTGAAACAAACCTTTTTTTTTTTTCTTTTTCAAGAAACTTTTTTTTTTTGCTTATTTGGTAGTATTTAGAAGGAATCATTACGGTATGATCTTCGATCTTGACACATGAAATGCACACAATAAATACAGTACTAACACAAAGTTCAAGACTTTCCCTTCCCCACATGTAGCCGCCTTCTCAGGGGTGGCACTTTGTAAAGTCACGCTTTGTCCAGAAATGTACTCATCAAATTGTCAAACAGCATTTCAGCTAATGCCTTTTAGGAATGTTCATTGCCGTTTTATTTCATGAAGACCATGTGCTTGTTAGAAAAAAGATAGCACTTTTCATCCCCTTTAAAACCCCATTCACATAAAGGAGTGCACATATTGGAGAGATGTTATCTTTTTGCCATAATGGAAACCAAAAAATACTATTCCTTGTTAAACCTTTAAATACTCAATTCTGCCTGTTTGTTTTGCAGTCTGCCATTTTCAACTTCCAGAGCTTATTGACGGTCATCCTGCTGTTAATATGTACCTGCGCTTACATCAGAGCCCTGGCTCCCAGCATTCTGGATAAAAACAAATCCGGGTAAGGGCAAGTTCATTGACAGTTACAGCAGCCACATGGTTTGTTTTATTATAAACATGTCAAAGTTTAAAAAAAAATAAATAAATAAAATTGCATACAACACGGAAGTGTTTGTGGTCTATCAGCAATTCTGAAATCCCATATACGCTAGTCATTGAGTGCACAACTGTTCCTCTAAAGTGAAATGTATAATAAACATGTTAAAAATCTTATACAGGAGGGGTTTCCGAGTGGCTCACCTGGTAAAAGCACAGCCGCAGGGGGAGTCATACAGTTCAGGTTCGTGTTCTGGCTGTGCGAAGTAGGCTGGTCTTCGCTGGGGACTCCAAAGTGAGTGTCCCATTGGCTCTGGTGCTCCCGTGGGTTAGGGAGGCAAAACCGTCGGGGACTGTTTCACTGTTTCATCGTGCTACAGGGAACCCTGCTTGCCAGGCACCCAGTGAGCTCAAAAGCGGACACCTGGCCTTTGTCCTCCAGAGGTCAGTAGTTCGCTGAGTTCCTGGGTGTAAAAGGAAGCTGGCTCGGTCGTAGAGGATACCCGCTGAACCTTGTTCTCCTGAGCTGTGTGTGGAATTGCTGCAGTGAGGAGAGTTTTTTTTTTTTTTTTTTTTTAATAAAAATGAAAAAAATCTTGTACAGTTTATCTTTTATAAAATACATTACATAACTTTGCATCTGCATATGTATGTTTAGAGATTCCAACAAAGAACAACCAGATTAGTCCCAGGGTTTAAAGAAAAGATCTGAAGTTCTTCAGCTGAGAACAAAGGAGAATTAGGGAGGAACTTCATTGAAGTTTTAAAAAATACATAATTTAAATGAGTTGACCCTAACATACTTCAGGCACAGTACGGAAATCGTAACCCGAGGACAGAATTGGAGATTAAGTGGAGAGAGACTTACTGTAGGACAGAAGGTATGAAATTGGTTTTTTAGCTATGTTGTTGATGCTGAATTATTGGACCCTTTAAGACCTGATTGAGATCAATCAGCTAGGAACTGGGTGAGCAGTATTGGGCCAAATGGCCTCCTCTCGTTCGTACATTTTTTAAATTTATTTTATTCTTATGACACTCTTGTCCTGTTTGCCAGTGATTGTTCAATCTAGTGCCCTTTACTTTTCATGGTCTGTACCACACCACTTGTACTTTACAATCACTCAGGTGAGTTAATGACATGGATTTGAGTCGTTTAGCTTCACATTATGCTAAGTGAAATGTATGTGTCCAGGGGGCAGTCATTCAGGTGCATTTCAGTAACTCAAAAGTACCATGTAACATGAAGAACAGTCAATAGCTTGAACTAGATTTAATCTTACAAAGGTTGCACTTACACGTACCCCGCTGCCAGTCATGTAGATAGAAACCATCAACACAGACCTCAGAAACTAACTTTCTAATGCAGAGCTTCTCAAACTCAATGGTGAGTAGAACCATTTTAAACTACTGAGATTCTACTGTTTAGAAACCTCACGTGTCTGTACTAGTGTTGGCCAAAAGAGTGGATTCAAGTGATAATACATTTTAGATAATTGAGTTTAGATGCCTACTGTATCTGTTATCAGTTAGAAATTAAAACAAAAAAAAAGTTGTTTAGTTCTTGGCCAGAGGATCTATCTCTAAGAACAAACCCATTTTAATAGCAAACAAACACAAAATGAAGTCCAAGACTGCCAATACCTGTATGATTACATAGCTTTTGAACAGTTTCCCGTTATAAAGTATGCTTTGTTTTAAAACCACTTCAATGTCACCCCATTGTCTGTTTAGAGCTTATGATATACCAATTACTGTAGAAACGTGGACTAAATTAGAAGATGTAAAATACCAGAAATCAGTATCCACAGTTTTAAAGGGTAGACTAATTACATACCTCTACAGTTAAAGATAGAAATACACTTTTTTTTTTTTTTTTTTTTTTTTTTTTTTAATGGAGCATGTATGTATCTTGATCTGAAAAATCATTGCATCTTGGGCTGTTTTCTTGTCAGAAGTCATCAAAGGCTGACTGAGTACATTTTGGAAATAACATTTCCATTGTGGTTTACCTGGGCAAATAAAGTAGGTTGTTACCGATCAAGGAAAATGATTGATGGCATTTCAAATTCTAAGTGATGTTAGACTATGCTTCATACGATTCCACGATGACGTATGAATGCCGTTGCATTTTGCACACTTCCACTTCTGTCCAGTTGTCCTTTGTGGACTAAAAAAGATTTCTTAAATTCCCATTCATTTTGTTTGCCCTTGGTTTGGTATTTGCTTCTGGTACTGAGCCTTTTTATCTTGAGATGACTGACAGAAACATGGTTTTAATGCTAAACATTTTCCATTAAAATCAGTAATCAAGACTGATCAGACTAAAGATAATATCACGTTATAGTCATTATTTTAATGCAGTCCTGCGCTTTCCTAGCATAGGGATTTTTATTTTCTTCAAGCCTCAGTGAAGAGTATGATAATGCTATAACGTGTAAAATTAGCCTCAAAGCTTATTTTACCACCTCTCTTTGTTCTAAGCTCAGGGGAGCCTTTTAATACTCTCTGTTTTATTTGTCTCTCTCATTGGACTGAGTTAAAACAAAAATGACAACATTTATTTTTGTAAAAAAATTACACAAGACGTGTGGTTGCTTCCTTGGCAGTGCAACAGTTTATTCTGTTATCCACCCAGTCACGGCCACTTCTGAGAGCGTGTAGCAGTCAGAGTACCATCTGTTGCTCTTCCCCAGCACCAAGATCCAGAGTGTGTAGGGTTCATGATTTGTGGTATTACTTTTCCACTGATGAAAGTGCTAGACAATGACCCAATCTGGCAAAGCAAACAATGAGCACATGTACCATTTATGGCGGACATTACTAAATAAAACAGTAGCTGCTGACTTTGTTTTATGTTTTACATACTTGATCTGTTGATAAAAGCTCCTTACATTGTAGTATCACCAACCAAAATGAGTTCATGTATTTACCCTGTAGTAATTTATTCTGTTTTCTTTTTGTCATTGCCTCCTCCATGATCAGACATATGCCTTAGACTGATGAACCACTGATATCTGACAGCTGGTGGACAGACTGAGCGAGCAATAATGTTTTAATAAAAATCTTTATACTATTCCATTGAGAAAAGCCCTTGTGGTCATAAAGATGAACAAACTTAATAAACACCCATATGAATACCAATACTGTATTGCAAACTTAAAATTGACTACAGAAAAAATGTAATTATAAAATTATTTCATTGTATTGCTGTTTTAAGTTTCTCTCATTCACAATAATCAGTAAACTATTTGTTGTTTAGGGAAGCTGAGCAATTGTGCAGTTTTAAATATAGTATCTGTAATATATATATATATATATATATATATTTTTTTTTTTTTTTTTTTTTTTAAACTGTTGTAAAAAAATGTTCTTGCAGTCTCGGAGTGAAAGAGTGTTCAGCCACAAGCTCACAGCAAGTCAGACTGTAATGCTGTAATGTGATTATTCACACAGCTACCTTTTTTTTTTTTCTTAACTGCCTGGCAAATTCTTATGAATTGCTTTCTGTAGCTTAGAATATGGGTAATTATCTAGACTGTTCATTGATGAGTCTTGGCTGCCTTTGTGTAGCTTTCCTTGGCTTCAAGAGCTGGATCATTTAAACAGATAGATATATTGTGTGTGGGGGTTATTTTTTTTTATTTTTATATTTTTTTGCTCTAGACAAAGATCCTGTGTATCTCAGATGCTTGCTTGTTAAGTGCCAGTAATCAATTAGTTATTGTTATGCCGAGTCCTATATTAGTAAGTGGTACAGCTGCTCTTCTATGCACACAGGAAATAAGGGAGGCCAATACAGGGAATATATTATTAGAACACCATCTCTAACTCAAACTAAAATAGGAAGGGTGCTACATGAAGTCTTCTAAAATCTTAAAAGGAGTTGAGCAAGTTAACCCCAAGCTAGTACTTCAAACACAGCACAGGACCTAGGACCAGAGGGCAGGTACAAATTAAGTGGAGATAAGCTTGGGAGAGAGGGAGAGAAACACTTCTTTACAGGTTGTGGTATGGGTATAGAATGATTTGACCAGCCATGTTTGTATACTGAGCCTGTAGGTTCCTTTTAAGATCTGCCCTTTTTTACGGTAAGACCCAACAAAGTTTTAAGAGCAAGTAGCTACTAGGAACTGGACGAGCACTTATGTTCTTAACAGGACCCCCAAGGCTTTAAACTTTTATTGTGTAAAAAGTTATTTTAAGACAAGTACATTTATTTATAGTATTATACCATACAGTTGCAGAAAGACCAATGCCTATAAATGCAGTTGTGCAAAGATGTTTCTGTCAGTCTCTTTGGAACAGACACTCTTCTTGCATGGCGGATTTCCAAATGATCTTTAAGTAGCCAACATACAGTACTGTGTCTGGAGGATTTGTGAGCTGGGACACGAGGGCAAGTTTAAGATACTAACCACACACTGTAGTTCTACTCACCATTGAATTTGAGAAGCTCTGCATTAGAAAGTCAGTTTCTGAGGTCTGTGTTGATGGTTTCTATTTACATGACTGAGTGCAACCTTTGTAAGATTAAATCTAGTTCAAGCTATTGACTGTTCTTCATGTTACATGGTACTTTTGAGTTACTGAAATATATATGAGCGAGGCAGATTGTGATCTTAACCACTCTTGTCTGCTCTGTGTTTGGTAATAATTTACATGTGCAATGCTGGTCGCCTTTGGCTTTGCCCAAAAGCCATAAATTGGAAAAACAATAAATTCAATGTAAATAAAAAGAGAAATTGTGAAATGTCATGTAATTTTGTGCGAGTGTGTGTTTTTTACAGTGGCATTTCAGCCTAGCCTTCCCAGATTAGTTCATATTTGTAGATTTTTGGCAAGGTAGTGTTTCTTTTATTAATTGTTATTTTTTTTCTTCTTTTGTTTTACAGAATTTTGGGAATATTCTGGAAGTGTGCCAGGATAGGTAAGTATTTGGTAAAGCCTTTTACAAACGTATGATATCAAATGCAGTGATAACATACATAGGAAAATTGGAAATCTGTAGCAACTACAGTATATATTGAATGCATCACTGTGACAGGTTGGAATTATGTGACTGTTGGCACATGGGGAATTATGTTTCTTTGTATATTTGAGATTAATTGTTGTAAATATGGATTTGTGCAAATAGATTAATTGAGTTATTTAACTGTGATGACGCCACAGTCACTTTACAATCACAGAACAAATTCTAAGACACAACTTCTGTAATGTACCCAACAGAGCATTTCTTGCACTCCATGTGGGTCATTCTTAAGTTATTAATTGCAAATTCTAGTGTATTCAAACAGCTGTAGCTTTTACACACATATTATATATATATATATATATATATATATATATATCTATATATATATATATATATATATATATATATATATATATATATATATATATATATATATATAACATACATAAATCCTTTGTCGACGCCCAAATTTTGCAAAAATAGATGGTATAGCTGAAAGATTTATGACACGCAACACACCCTGAAAAGTTTACTGTAGTGTGCCTTTCCACAACAAAAGAACAATGCAAGTCTAAGCAGTCTTTCTGCTTCTTGTAGCACTTGCAACTTAAACTGAACACGAATTTCCTGCAGCACTAAAAATATACATCACCAGATAAAGGGGAAAATACTATTTTGGCAAGAATACTTTTTAATGATAGTAAATTATAAATTTGACCTTGCTCCACAAAGAATTCTACTCTATTATTTTCTATTAATAATAATGTGCAAAATACATACCCACCAAAGGCTTTACTAGCTCTCGCTTTCAGTTATCAACCGAAATAGTGAGAACCTTCATGGCACAGGAGAGGCTGTCAAAAGAAAAAGGATGGCACTCTGAGGAACTATAGCTATAGTGTCCCCTTATCTTCTAGTAGCACACTACGGAGTTAAAAAACCAAGCTACTCAACGTGGGGGCTCTTTTTTCTGTATGAAAAGTGTTTTTATAGAAACCCATGTATTAACTCTCCAATCTGATCCAGGGTGTAGTGTGTTCTCGGAGGACGAATATAAGAAGTCGTTAATATGAAATTGCAGTCCCATTAACGGTAAATCTGTGTATCTTTAAAAATCCGATACACTGCAGAACGTAATAGAAATGTTGACACGGAAAATCACTGGGGACGCAGTGAAAGATGTTTTCAGTTTTTATTTCGGCAGGTTCACAGGTTCTGTTTGTTCTGTGGGAGATTTATAGGAGAACAATACTGCAGAGTGAGAAGAGTAGAGCTTCTCAAAATGGAGTATGGTGAGACCTGTAAAGGTGACGGGGACACAGCCTAGTATTCTACAGATTTTTACACAGTGCTTCTCATAACAGTTTTGCAGCACTAACATTTTCCTCAAGATTTAAAAAAATGTAAATGTTTCAGTGCTGCAAGAAACTACAAAGTATTTTTAAAGCACTAACCCATCCATTTTCTTATAACCTTAATGTACATCATTACAAGTCCCCTTTATTGTGGTGATCTTTTGGTTTTGCATTAAAGGTGTACAGTAATTCAAATACCGCACTGCACAGCTGTGTCTTGGCACCTGTGCAATAGCCGCACGTTTTTGCATTTTAAAACAAAGGTATGCATTTCTTTAAGTTTTGTATTATGTTTTATAGGAAACCATTCTTTGTTTAAACTGAAAAGGCAGATCAAATAAGGGTGGCATTAATTGTACTTCTTTGTGTCTCTTGCAGGTGAACGAAAAAGCCCTTATGTTGCTATATGTTGTGTGATAATGGCCTTCAGTATTTTGTTTGCAGAGTAATGCAATGTGAGTACAGGGGTGGGTGAGGGAGTTGTTTAAATCCACCTGAAGACAGGCACTGGAGAAGAAAAAGTTTGAAATAAGCATGAGAGACATTTCTGACTTTGGCCTTGCTCAGCTTCAGATAGCACACCTCGCAGAAGATACCTAAGCCCTGTGCTTGTAGACTGGACCAAGGACACACCCAAGGCTGCATTATTCACTGAAGAACCCTGGAAACTGTAACTAGCCATGGGATTTTTATGTACTTCATTTCCATCTGTTAAATCAATAAAATATAAGTTCTTCACCTAGTAGGAAATCCACTGTATTTAGTTTTTTATACATTTGAGTCATTCTGTGTATCCGTAGCAAGGACCTGATTTACCAAGGGATGTTGCTGCACACAGTAATGGAGTCCAGCTGGCCCATCCTTTGGTAATGCGCCAGATCTAATGGTGAGACACTTTGATACCTAATGCTAATTTTATATTTTTCCATTAAAAATTCTAAAAATGTAAAGCCACATAAGAGAAGTGATTTTATTGTAAAAAATAAATAAACATCCAGTATATCTAGCTGTAAATAAAACCAAACTATTCTGTTACTAAGTCTAAACATTGAATAGTAATAGTAAAAGCCTTTTTGCTGGTTTATTGTTACAATAAGCCCTATTTAACTGTATGACTCTCAAGCGAAGTATAGATATAACTGCTTACATACTGTTAAAATAAATAAATAATCAATGCATCCAATGACTTGTTTCCACTACCTGGCACTACAGGCTTTTGTTGCCCACAACTAGCAACTGAAATCAAGAGCCTTTCCATGCTTTCTTCTAAACCTGGCCAACCTCAGAAATTCTTGCCATACGTCAAAAGTCACTGGGGGAGCGTATTGTGTTTTGTGTTAAAGAACCCAGCTGAACAAATATATTTAACCATAGGCTCACTACAAATAAAGTAATCTGGTAAAGATGGAGAGCACAGCCAGGTATTGAGTTTATTTATTTTTTATTTTTTTTAAAGCAAGTCTTATGTGCCAAAGCAAGATGAACATTGTTGAGTTTAACAAAGTTTTCTAATTTTGGTGAATACAGTAAAGCTTAAAGAAAAACAAGAAAGAAAATGTCACATGCTATAACATTTTATAAGCAACTTGAACTCTGCCACTGTTTAAGAGCTGAAAACAAGTAAAAAGGTCTATTTCAGCAAAATTATCAGTTCAATTAAGGGTCTAGTTAAGTAATTGAGAGCTCGGTTGGAATGAAAACCAGCAGGCACAGGGGGGTCCCCAGGACCGAGTGAGAAGCCCTGCTCCTGGCTACGGGATGATGCACTTCCTGTGTAGCCCAGTTGTCTGCATCGAGTATAAGAGGCAGGACCTGATCAGATAGCCGCGAGCAATGCAACATTGTTTTGTTGCCGGAAGCGCCAGCCAGTGGAAACGGGGCCTAATTGATTTCTCTCCTGTATTGCCTGTTCATTCCACCCAAATTTCCCTGCAAGCTGTCATTTTCAAGCACCTTTCTCCTCTGTCACACATTTCTTTGGAACCGTGACCAAAGCAATTGTGTGGTATTATTCAGAACTCATTTTAATCCTAACATGTCAATAAAGACATTGGTTATAGACAAATGCATCATTTGGGGTCTCTGTCTTCTTCATTACCCGGCACAGTAGTGCAATCTCTGCAGGCATTAGAAGTCTTTGGAGCATAAACTGTTTGTAGTTCAGTTTGTTTGGATAACATTGACTGCGTCAGGCCCATCTGTGAAAGGAAACCAGAGCGGTACATTCTTAGGCAAGAAGAAAGGGGGCATTTCAGTGGCCTGACCCGCTTCTCACAAGTCACTCGCAGCTAGCCTGGCTTCAGGGCGAGTCCTTGGCTCAGGCTACTGGTATCAGCTAATAAACCCTGCTGGCACAGGTATAGCCATTCACATTGATTAACAAAGGAGCACTCTGGTATTCAGAACATGACATTTCAGCATGTCTTACTCAAAGAGCACACATTATTTTTAAAAATCAGTCAAGACAAGTAAATGTTAAGCAGCTGAACTTTCATTTCAGAATGTAAGCATGCTTCACACAGCTTTGCTTGTTTGTATGTAAAGCAGCTTTGTATTTCTGCTATTCGAGTTGTATGTCAATGTTGTTTGTGCAAGTAGCTGAGTATATGTGATATGCATAAAGCTGTGCATCTTGCAGCGATAGTTAAGTTATAGCTTTGAAATTGATTTGAAGGCAGATAACTGAGCTTAAACATTTTTGCTTTATTATATAGCTGTAGTCTATGTAAAATGTATATAGTGTATAAAAGAGGCAGTTCTGCCTGATCACACCTCTTGACTAGCTTAGGAAAAAAAACTGAGGGGCTGGTCAAAACCCAATTAGTGGGTACAGTTGAACAGAAAATGGATAGTCTGCTGTCTTAATCAATGCTTGGCAGTGTGCACAACTACTTAGTTACCATTGGTTTATTTGCATGTATACAGTTGTATGTATTCAGACTTATTTATTTGACATCCATGCAGATGATTATTATTATAATGTTTTGTTCTTCACTATTCTTTTGATCATGTTCAGTGAAGATTGTACAATTGCAATGTAACACTTGAATCCGATCATGGAAATGAAGCCTCGCACAGATTCTTTTGGGCTTCAATAATGTTTGATGGGTGCCGTTTGATAGACGGGTTATCGAACTAGCTGACGGTATATTCATATATGTAAAAGGTGAATCACAGCTGCTTGATGTTTTAAAGGGTTTACTAGTGGTTATTTCTAAATTGCTTTGTGTTTGCAACTGTGCGCTGGTGTTGAATAATGGCTGCCTCTACTGACATTTGCCATAAACTGGATTTTGGTTTAAATAGGGTAGCTGGTTAAGTCAACATAATCGATTAAGGTTTTCCCACTAGCATCAACACCCTTTTCAAAGTGTTTACTGAGAGGTTTTCAGCTCTCCGTGACAGTTCATTATGGCTAGTGGTCTGAATAATCCTCTTCTTTAGTGTATGAAAATTACAGGCAAAGATGGGACATAAATTGCAAGTGTGGATAGTTACTTGGCCGTGTTGTTTCCAGCGGCTTTGAAAACAAGCTGCTGCTGCTGAATGCTAATTCCTAAAGATATTCTACTCTCAGATCCGACGGAGAAGTGAAACCTCTAATTTGAATGATTTTATCAGACTGAGCCTCAGACGGAAGGAACATAACCAGCAGTAGTGCCACCGATCCTTAACACCAGATGCATTCAGAAACTAAGGTGGGGGAGGGGGGGGGATACTCTTGACAAGTGCTCTGTTTAGTTCATTCATAGACACTTTAACAGGCCAAATTGCCTGATAGTGCACTTCATTGTCAACCCTGTGCCAAGTGCATGTGAAGAGGTCTGCAGTAATTGTACTCGCGCAGTGGAAAGTAATCCTTTTGCTCAGCCTACGCTCACACTACCTGAATGGCCCATTTCACAGCAAACAAAGCGCCACAGGACATACACTGGAGGGGCTTGCCATTGGCCTTGGCGCACAGGAACCTTGTCGGATTGGGGCTTCCTTCAGCAGCTCAATCTTAAAGCAGACTGGGATATCCTGGAAGGAAGAAAAGGACATGATAAAGACTGATAAAGCAGAAAGTGTTGTTATAACAGATGCAGAAACTCGCTCGCTTGCTCCCTGCTTCTGTCCAGTTTGACAGCACAAGGAGGTCTAGGTCCAAGGTCACACAGGGAGATAGTGGCTAAACAGTGAATTGAATCCCCTGGCTCTTATTTCTTATCTATTAACCCTGTGCATCTGAAATTAATCTGAGTGTTACGACTAAAATAACTTCCCCTTGTTATTCGCCTGAGATTTTAGTTATCTAAATGTTGCTTTTATAGTGATTTTCTTTGCAGAGCACATGTTGCCACTGAATGTCTGTTTTTCTATTGAAAGGGTCAGAAAGGGAAAAGCACATTTTCTACACACAGTTAACCAATTAAATTGTTTTCTTTTTTAACTTGCATGATATCATGATATGCTTTATCTGCAATACCTTCCATTAAACTAAATTATTTTTGTGATTTGGACAGCACTGCAACTCACCTCTCTACGACACTAAAAGCCTAAATACACGATGCAATGCTCAAGCAAACTCTGACTCCTGCAACTGACACATCAATAAAACCACTTTGTGTAACATTGAAGACAATGCATAGGAGATTCACTGGCAACAAACAAGTTCTATTTTCAAGCAACCACCTCAAGCAATATCTCCAATCTTATTGATATACATCATATGACATTACCTGGTGTGACGACAGTGTATGGAAGTAACCTCTCCTGCCTGCTGATTGGGTATCACTTCTTGGACGTTAGAAATGCTATTGCTTGAATGCTGTGAAGCACAGTCCGTGGCTCAGAAATATTCAATGTGACGTCACAAGTGTTGTATCACAAGAGACCCAATTGCCTGAGCATGGCACTGTTTAACCTATCAGCGGGTGCTGTGAATCACTAGCCCATAATGACCTTACTGCAAGCAGGGTTATATTCCCTGGTTCTATGAGACAGCAGGGCTCCTGTCTTGGGGTCATAGACCAGCTTCTCTGTAAGCCAGTATCCTAACCCCATGACAAAAGCACCTTTCACATGGCTGATATCTATGTCAGGGTTCAAACTGAAACAGAGATAAATTGTTCTTGATAAACCAATGACAAACTCATGAGAAAGAAATCACACCACAGATACTAGGCAGATGCCATGAGGGTCCTGTGTGTAACCATCATGTAGTCTTTATATCTTGAACTCGTTTACACTGTCAATTCATTTGTTTTAGATATATGCAAATCAATGAGTAGCATACAAGAAACTGAAGGTATTTCAGACAACATGCAAACGTATTTGTTAATTCCCACCAAACTCCCTACAGCGACTATTTCTTCAAAATAATTCATTAGATTTCTTTTTTATTTACCGGTATTTAACAGGGATTTGTCCAATTGAGCTGGACCGAAGCCAACTGACTAACTGAGGCTTATAACAGATGAATAGATATGGAAAAAGTAATCTTTCTAAGTCATGTCCAACAGACTTTGAAGTGAATCAGTAAAAATAGCGTCATATACTTATAAGACATGAAGGTTACAAGTCCCAAATATTTTTAAACAACAGTCATACATAAATGCAAATACTTTACAAAAACATCCTAGAAAGACATAAGAAACAGCTGTACACTTGTTAGGTCCTACTGTTGACAGGCACCAATGGCAAAGCAAATCGCATCCTGTGACACTCAAATTGATTTTTTAAAGGTATGTTGAAAAAACTTGTTGTATAATGACTGTAGGGCTGGCCGTGTGCAACTCTGAATACACACTCTGGAAACGGTTTATTTCCTCATACACCCGCCAGCGCTAAATATATTGCTTAATTATGCTTTAACTCCTATTAATTGGACCCAGTCAGTAGCACTATTTCCTACACTCCCTTTTTCTTTTCATTTCTGCCATCTCCTTTCTGTCACCCCTGGTATGCCTCAGTATACCTTTATAAGGTATGGCCCATGTTTAAATAGAAGGAAACCATGTGTGTGGTTTTCACATTCCAGCAAGATAATCCCCCACAGCGCTCTTCACTTTAATGCATTAGTTATCTCAATTGCAAAAGACCCCAAAGAGTGCCGGAGGTGCTGAGCTGCCAAATCTGTATCACACCCTTCATGAATAGGGCTATCTTGGGAAGCACAGGTACAATTAGGCTTTGTGACGAAGCTCATGAAAGTCATGACTGGCTCTGAACAGTTTTAGATAGGGTTTATATTATATACCTGACTGCATGCATTACCCCAGGAACAGCAATATAGTTGATATGTAATTGCGTTCATCCTGTATATGACACTGGAATACATTGTTAACACAAGTGTGACCCTGGCTTTCTGGAGCCAGGGGGCGTCGAGTTTGTTTTGCAGTTACTCCTCTTACATCTCCTATATTTTTGTTTTAATACCAAGTGAGGCGTTGCTGCTTTTTCTAAAAGCAATTTCTGTGTGTGAGAAATTATTCCAGAAGGAGTAGAAATGACGTGTGGCGAATGTTGGATCACATGCTGTCATGAGAGGCCTGTTGAAAATGAATTGCATTTAGAACTAGTTTATGATGTTTACAGCTTTTGGGCATTTTCCCTGCTAAATGTTATAAAAACAGGACAAAATAGGGATAAGGAGTTTGCATGTATCTTCTGGATTTGCAGGTTGAAGTAGGCCAATTCACACAACATGGTACAGGAGATTAAAGACTGGATCCTAATATGCATTAAACTAAATAATCAGGGCTTCTGTGGCTTACTGCTGCATAAATAATATAATTGAGTAAGTACCTGCACATGTAGAGTACATTATCTGTACAGTGTATGTTCTTTTGTGGTATACATTCTTAACTGGTGTTTTCTGCAATATGGTGGAGATTGAATGCATGGTATCCTATTTGTTGTTTGCAAGGGGTGATGAATGGTGGTAAGCGAGTCTGAGAGTATAAAGAGAGTCTTTCTATTCTTTGCTGTCATTGAGCGGTAAGCCAGATATAGCGGATAGTAAAAGAACTACAATGGACTGTACTACTGACTCGCTCGAGCAGTTACAATCCTGGTTGAACTTCATCACCCCTTAACAAACCTAATGTTGCAATGACTGTATGTGTTGATAAAGGTGCTGTTTTATTTATTTCTTCAAACTTTAACTACTGTAAGGGCGAGGATGTTTACAGTGTACAGTACTGGCCGACAATATGTTCTTGGTGTTAAATGGGTGGCTAAGGGACACATTGCGGACTTTTCTCTCTCTTTTTTTAGATTATTTCACTTTGGCGTAATGGTTTGTAAATTTGGGGTTGCCAACTGAAATATATTACCCAGAGCCTGGCGAGACTTATATTTTAACAAGCTCAGGCTCTTCCAAGGAGATCCTTTCTATGTTATTAGGATCATAGATTGAAATGGTATTTTAGCTTGATAACTGAGCATACTTTTATATAGACTGTTATGGGTGCATCTTGTTAAAATAGATTTATTTGGATATTGACTTTCTTGTAAGTCCCAGCCCCAGCCTACAGTACAGAAACAGCCTCCTGGCCTCTCCTAGTACTCTACTGGTTTCATTCCAGACACAGAGGTATCAAACCCTGTAGACACATGCAACGTATTGTAACAAAGCAACAGTGAGTGACCCAAATCATAAACTTGGTGTGAGAAACTGTCCTGATCCACTTCTTATTTCTGATATGATAAAGCTAGGTACATGGTATTAAGACAGGGTCATCTTTTTTTCACAACATGAGGTGACCAGCAAACAGCATCAGCCATACAAATATTGTAACGACAATGCCTGCCTTTTTATTGGAATCCACATGGTGATAACTGGCTTAAGAGTGGCTTCTTTGCAGTCACAGCAAATTATTTTGCAGACTTGATTTAAAGTAGGTGCATTCATTTCAAATTAAAATTTTCAGTTTGTATTGCCGTTGCATGCATTTTAAATCCCCAAGCCGCTGGCTCCAGAGTTGGCTAGATGAAAAGAGGCTATTGCCTTGACAGCAGGAGCAGCGAGCTTCAGTTTGTGTGTGTTTGTTAACACTGGTGTCCAGTAGCTACCTAAACTACTTGCCTTAACAAACTATTTAAATGTAATGGATATTTATTTGAATGACCCTTCTAGCAAAGCCTCTATAACAAAGAATAACATCTTATCTTACTGAATAAAAAAGTAAAACTAATTGCAGAGTGATTTTGATTGACACGTATGCTATTTTTGTTGCTATTCTGCATCTATTATCAACAGTGAAGTAAGCAGAAATGATTGGCTATAGATGAGAGCATGTGACAGGTGATGCCTAATTTACACATACAGAAGATCTAATGCACAACTACTCCAAACAGTCAACAAATAATGAAATGCAAGTCACAAAAATGTAGGCTTCAATACCAAATGGGTGCCACAGAACTAAAACAGGTTCGCTATGGAAAAGACCTTGGAGTTGTATTAGTCTTGTCGTCGTCAGCACCAAGGCAGTGCCAGGACACTTACAAAGACAACGGACTGCCTGGGTATATCATCAAAAGTGTAGAGTGCATAGCAAAGGAGGTTCAGTTGTGGTCCCCACAATACCTAAAGGCTTTTGAGAGAGTCCATCAAAGAGAAACCTGAATAATCCCTGGCCTAAAAGGTATGAACTGTGAAGACATTGAGGGAGCTGAATCCTTAGGAGGAGTATTGAAGTATTGGGGTATTGAAGTTTTTAGAATCCTAAAAGAAGCTAACAAGGTTAACTCTAGCTGGGATTGGGATCCTTCAAGAACCAACAAGATTAAGTTCTGTGACCAATCAGCTACAAGGTAACTGGGCAAGCACTGATGGGCCAATGGCCTTCATAACTTTTTCTCATGTTCTAAAACATAAAGATATTACGAAAGATGCCAAATCCAAGCTATTATACAAATTACTGCTAGAGACTGAACTAACATTTACCAGCTGTTAAAGGTAGGTTTAACAGTAAAGCATGTGACCAGAGCATATGTATCTATTTAGTACAGCAACTCAACATTCAGAGAAGCACGTCAGTGCATTACCGGCATTGAGCAAAGTACCATGAGAAAGAGTCATTTGGTCTGTTGAAAGAAAGCTCTACCCTGTGGGTTTCAGAGACCCAGAGCACTGCATAATGAGCTTTACTAAGACCTATTGCAATGACCCATTACTTTTATTATTCCCCAAAAGTGATTCCCTAACCATCATGCCTTTAACAGCCCTCTTCTTCTCCCCTCTCACAGCTCTTCCATGACAGCAAAACATTTTACCTTTGATGGTTAAGATGGTGTCTATCTAAACCCCAGTGAGATCTGCTCCTAATGACTCATGAGAGCAGAAATAAGTCAGAAGATGCCCCCAAGCTACTCAAGTCCCACTAAGCAAGGTTCAGCTATAGCCACACTAAGCGATAACCAGGATGACTGGGAGGCGAAAAATACATATTATTAAAAAGGAAACATGAAACATGTCTTCAAAGTGACCTTGTCCTGGTAGGATGCATTGAAATGTACTTTATCATTATGTATGGGCCTGAGATCAACATGGTTTTAATTCCCAATGCACAGATACAAGGAAACCCTGATAAGGCCAGGACATGAGGGAATTGCTTCTCTTCATAAATACGTTTTGTGTTTATGTTTTATGTTAGTTGCTTGGTCATTGCAATCCTCTGAAATCATCTCCCTTGATACATCTCCATATTGCAGTGGATAAATCCTTTCTCTAGCCATATATTCAATGGCTCCCTGTTCTTCTGTAGAAGATCTTTCAGTTCTTTGCTTTTATTTTATGCTTCAATTTGGATATTTCAAAGACAACCCTATTGAAGAAATGTTTCTGTTACAGCATGTTCGTCTTCAATGAAGACTCCCTTCAAACCGCTGCAGAGATGCTCATCTGCAATGAGCCTTTAGAAATCATGAGTACAGGCAGTGTCATTGAACACCAAGACGTTATAACTATGGCTTGATCTGCATTACCAAGTTGCACCAAACGTCTTGCACAAGCTGATTAAATATCCTTCCCACAGAGTGCCACGGGGGGGTTGGCATAATTACAGCTTATGTGGTTAACCTGAAAGCAAGCTATTGCGAAAGAAAGAACAAGGATTTACATAATACACAAAGTCACAATAATAATAACTTTTCAAAATGTTACATAAAAAATACCACACAAGCAATCCATTGAACAGTATATTAAATAATAATGCACAATATATGTTGGCAAACAGATTTATACTTCTGTAAGTGTTTAACTCTTTCTATGTGTCAAATGATGAGCTGGAAGGAATCTACCATGGAATACAGTGACAATAGTGAATGCAACCCATTTGCACACTTTAAAATCCATTAGCGCACTTATCTATTGTCTTTATTGCAATATAACATATAATATACCAGTGTATTTCTTAAAGATTTCACAGTGCTACTTCCGAAAGTGAAGATGAAGGTTCAAATCGCAACGAGTGCTTGGACGGTATTGGGACAATGGGCAGGAATACAATTACTTGTTCATGTGTAATACAGGGTAAATGTAAAAGTATAAAATCACAAAGGTTGGTCTAAGGCTGAAATGCCTTGGCATGCTCACTGCATTGTTACAATATAATGAAGCTGCAAAATGACCTAAGCGTTAGCATTATAGAGAGTACAGTTTCCATCTCAAGAGAGCCTTGATATATATTAACAGAGTGGTTCACGCTCTCCCATCACCTCTACTGTTCACCTAGTCAGAGCTGCCAGGGTCTGAGAGTGCAAGCAATAAACCCATCCGGCCTGACTCCAGACACTGACTCCCAGCTCCAACTCCTGCACAAGGAAGAGTTTCACCACGCTGAGCATTTTTTTGTGTGTGCCTGTATGTACTCTTTTCTACCATCCAGCCAGGTATAGACTTAGATTTATAGTTTTTGGGGATGGATATATTTTTATTAAAATATATGGTTTATGTGGGTGTAACAAGGTCTTGCTTCTGGGTGTGTGCATTCGCTGCTGAGTGACAGGCAGGAGATCAAGACAGGGATTGAAGTTGAAACGGCGGCACAGATGCGCAGGATTTGATTTACAATCACTGAACTAATCTTCTCTGTTCAATCACAACCAAATCCCAACTCCAACTACTATCAGGGCCGTCAGCGGTTTCGCTTCTGATCCCGGATCACTCTCACGGCGATCAAGATTACGCAGCCAGGTCTCCATGCCCTGGTAGCGTGCACGATCTTTAGCCCGTTGTGCGTGGCTTTGCAGCAGCCCCGAGGTGAACAAACAGGATTTCTTTATACCTGATGCCATGCTGGAACACACCTACCTGCTGATTATCCCCAGCTGGCAATCACACACAGCAGGCAGGCTATCCCAGGAGCATCAGGTACTTCATTAAATTAATTACAATAATGTTCACACTTATTTACAATATATACACACAAAACCCACTCTTCATGTGCAGGGCTCCTGAAGCTTACTTGGAAGCTTACAAGGTTACTTGGAATACCCGCTTAATTATAACAAATAAATGTGTGTAATCTGTTAAATGAAAGCCTTAAGGTCAAGCTGTCAAGCTGTATACACCAGAGATGGTTTATCTATTTTTTTCAGCGTATTTTACATCACCGGGGAGGGATCAACCACCTATCCCTGGTTATTCCAGGATTACCCATCCTCGCCCCACCCTGCGCATACACACCAACCTTCCATTCAAATGAGTGGTTGATGCAATCCAGGTGTATTTCTTTGTGTTGTAAGTCAAACGTTTTGTCTGCTGACTTCATCAGCTAAAAGCCTCAGCCGCAAATTTGAACTGGCCCCAAGGATATCCCCATCTCTCACAATGCATCCAACAGCCAGTTATTTGTGTGTGGTGCTTCCACAGTACCTCAAATGCTTCTTTTCAGTATTGTAAGTCAATTACAGCATAGTATGTAGCGCAATGACAGTTAGAGTGTCCAGCAGTCTATTGTGCATGTTCCCACATAGCCATAAATAGATCACTATGCCACTTCTTGTGACGTTGTCCAGAGTCAAAAGTAAGGGGTGAAAGGCAGTGTCCAATACAAAGAAAAGAGCTTCACAACCCAGGTATTATAAAGGGGTTTCATGGTATCTCTCTAGTTAAGTCAGGGGTGATGAACCCAGCAGACTAACCAGCCTCACTAATGCAGCATCTCTCCTCCAGCTGAGCACAGCAGATAAAAAGGGCATTAAATCATGAGAAAGGTAAAGTAGGACCAAGGAAACCAGAGCTGGCCCCTTTGAATGGTCCTGTTTCTCATTGATAAAGGGCAAGTAGTTGGGTCAATATTCAGAACCATATTTAAGGGCACATTTTCATCCTCTGCAGTAAGACTTAAAAGAGACCTTCATCAACATTTTCCTTATATTGATTTTCTAACCTGTCTTATATCCTATAATCTGTGTGTTCGGTTTGATTCTCCATTGCTCTCTCTGCTCAGATCATAATTTGCAATACTTACTAACTACTCCAGTAATAATTGCTTCTGATAAGACCTCAAGGCTGATTGTGGGGGTGTGAGAGAGCGACACAAGTGTCAATGCACAATACTGTACATCACTGTGGGTTTTATAGCACAGAGTAACGCCAAAATTCTTCCCCACGTCACTTCACTAAAATAAGAATTAAGAATCATACAGATCACACATAATAGGATATTATTATGCAATATAATGGGTTGATATAAAGCATCCTTTAAAACACAGACACAGGACCAAGCAGCTTATGATTTGAACTCAGCCATTACTTGTCAGTGTTGGCTTCTTAATTTGCAAAGTCGCCTCAAGTTCACATTTCAGCTTATTGCCTGCTGTTGATAAAACATACATTGAGGGTGTGAAACTGCTTGTGAAACTTCACTTGTACCCTGTGTTCAAGTCATTAACAAGTGATGTGGACAGAAAGGAAGTAGAAGGAACAAGAGCAACATCCACTCAGGAACAATCTGCTTGTACCTTATGGAAAACAGATGTTCCTGGCAGTGTGAGGCACTCTGAAAATGAAGCGTTGTACACAGTGCAGGCTTGTTGAAATAGACTCGTCTCTATAGGGAATCCATTTTTGGCACCGACATGGAGATTTCCTCTTCCTTGTACAAGAGAACAAGATATATGCTTTTTTAATCCATTTAAAAACTTGGTGAACAAGAACTTCCATCTTCTGACCCCAGTGTAGTAGGGTTAGGGATTGGGGTTCCATTCATACCAACTAGGCTGAGCTGCATGTTTCAGTTAAGATTGTGGTTTAAAAAAAATAAAGAAAAACTACACCTTGTTTTTCTACTGTATACATGGCGGTGCTTTATTGTGTGCCTGAAATTTAATACATTAATATGATCATACTGAATGACTTCAAACCCCAACTCGCTATCAGTTTAGTTCCTGGAATACACACACACACTTCCACACGAGGAGATCTTAAAGTGATTGTCTATTCATGTATCTATTCTGCTCAAAGACGGATTGCTTTTATCTCACTTTTTGTTTCAAAGCACTGTACCACCCAGACTGGACTGAATGAACCAAAAGAAATCGTATCAAATCATTTCAAATAAAGTGAGGCATCACATAACATCACCCAACATAGTGCAGTGTTTAGTGTGAATCTCTGCATTGAAATGGCCCCTTTACATTTAAGCCCTGAGAATCTCAGTTAAATACAAGTAATGTGGAGCGTCTAGCTGCCCTCATCTATCACAGTATCTAACTATTCTACCAATGAGATTGAGAAATTTCCCAAGGTCACTTCTAGTTTGTAGCAGACAGTGCTTTGCTTGCTCATATCCCAAATGACCTTGTAAAAAAGTGTTCTTGACCTATTAAGATTTGACATTGCAGCCTTCACCTGCTTTTAACATGCAGTTTTATCTGTCATGTATTTCACATCTAGTACTAAAGTGTGCAGTGTGTATCTCTCGCTGCTACTCAGGCATACCAGTGAACTACAGGATCTACATATTGACCAAACCAGTATCCACACAGTATTTCAGTATTATAACATACTGAGTTAGTCTAACTGTATTATTACACACACGCTGTATTTACACCACCCTCCATATTTGCCCTGTGTCCCAATACTGATCCCATACTTGTTGGTGGACAGTGCAGTTTTGTTGTATATCATATATACAACACAGGTACAGTTTGTAATAATAGTGAAGTACAGGATGATTGATATGTTAAACTTACTTTCTAATCACCCTGTAATATTCTGCATATTACTTGTTGGAATATAGTTTAACTATTATTAAAGAGAACTACAGACTTCACACAAACAAGATTACATCAGCAATAGATTATTGACATTTCCTATTACATGTTTTTTTTAAAAAAAAAAGGTATTTTCCATATACAGTACAGCAATCAAAAGCTCTCTGAATCTGTTTGGGTTTGAGTCCTGTTATGGATACAATCTTTTTAGCAAACCCCCCCCCCCCTCCAATTACTGAAAGGGAAAGAGATTCAGATGAAAGGGGTTTGCTAACGAGGGCTTGGGCTTTCATAGGCCCTGAGCAATATCTGTTTCTATCAATATGTATTCCTTGGTCAGGGGCAGTGTTGATTGGTTTGACTTGTTTCATCTGGTGCATCAGGCTTGTTTGATCTTGGCCTGGGTAATGGGAGGGTAGATGGTAGGTCCTTTTCACCCTGCAGTGTTTTAAGCTTTATCCCTGGGTTCAACACAAGCCCTCTCGGTCCCTCGGGACTTCCTACACAAACTCAAAACAGAAGATCAACAACATTCCCCCAAACCATATTCTGACTGGAAAGGCAGAAGACTTGAGTCCCTAAACTCACTACAGAGCCAGCACTCCCACAGCGATGCAAACGCAGAAGAGCAGAGGCCAACGCTCTCCACTGATCATACAGTCTACCCCTTGGATGCACGAAAATATGAGGAAAATATATTGTCTACAATTTTATCTTGTTTGTGATTTTGGTTGCACAAATCAGATCATCAACAACATCCTTAATGTAATTGAATTAAAATGATTGTTCAACACTACAGTAATGCTTAGCACAATTTTTCAACCATTTAAAGATGAGGTGACCGACTGGAGCCCAAAATGTGTAGATTTAATAAACAAATGAAGCTTCTGTAGCATCCTTATAAAAGTGTACCACAGTAATTCCACATGGTAGTTCTGCATATTCCCAATGCTTTCCCCATGGTTATACTATGCATTTACTATAGTTTGCCATGTTTTATCATATTTTTTAATATGATTTACCATTCTGCTTTGGGCTTCACAATGCTATGCTTTATCATGCTTACTCTTTGTTATGCTTTTACTATTGTAAACTTTTGTAAGGGATCTTTATAGGGCCTTATTTCTTCAGACACAGATTCAATCCAATGAATGTTAAACGCTGTATTTAAAACCATCTCCAGACTAGAACAAAAAACTAAAATTCTCTTGTCCCAATGGTTTGTATTCCTTTTTAATGTAACTCCTACTACAGTAACATACTTATCTTCCAAACAGCAAGTATAACTTGGACTATCAATTTAAAATGAATAACACTATGTAACACAATTTTTGTTTCTGGGTAGTAAGTGTTATTTCCTAATTGCTTATGCCTGTATTTACAGTATAATCGTAAATCTCGAAAAACTACTCACTTCTAAATCTTTTGTAGTCATTTTTGTATTACTTTAGTATAAATACATGTTAATTTGGATTCTTATGTTGTTTTTTTCTGAATTTATGTGAACGAAATGACACACATTTGCCCGTTTTCCCATTGGAAATAGTGATATTTCGAAATATCACTGTCCTGGTCACAAAAGCAAAGTTTGTGAGGAATAATAGCCATTTTCTATACTTTTGAGGCATAAGCAATTAGGAAATAACACTTACTACCCAGGAACAAAAAAAAAAAAAAAAAAAATGTGTTACACAGTGTTATCGGACATTGTTGACCATTTGTTTAGTCAATTAGCTTGCAACGTTTCCAGCCATTGATGTACTATATATACTGTAACATTAATGTTTCGACTTACAAAGCAATAATTTACCTAGCACAGGTAAATATCATCTTCAAATGATGATAATATTGGAAGGCAAGGAAAAGCTAATGGCATTAAGAGGACCACATTCACTCCTGTTACAAGCAGAAAACAACTGATAATACATTGTAGTAACTTTCTTTGGCATGCCTATACACTTTTAATAACATGTCAGTAAAAAGGTTTCAGACCATTATTATTATTTATTATTATTATTATTATTAGTTATAAAATAAAATACAAAAAATAGATACCTTTCTGTGCTTTACAATGCTTACCTTTGCTTCACCGTGCTCTCACTGTGTTTCATTACTCTCACAACGCTTTCACTATGGGAAACCTTTAGAAAGGAAATGGAATTTGAAGTTTTGTTGTTTCACACAGTGGGATTGTGTTTTCTCTTTGCTTTATTTCCACTCCTGCATTGAAGGAGCAAACTCACGACCAGATGGGTGGAATTGTCTTAATTGCCAGCAGGAACCATCCATCTGATTCCACAAATCTGTTACAAGTTTAATTAGAGCTAACCGAAATATTATATGTAAAAATAGAAAGAAAGAAAACAAGCCCCCTTTGTCTCTTTGTAAGTGTGAGTGCATCGTTAGCCCCTAACACTATTAATATAATAAAAATGGAGAGCCAAGAGACAGCTAGGATTAATTAGCCTGTGGCCATATACTGAACAAGCAAAATATGCATCCTCTGCAGACACAGAAGATAGCTGTTTATATTTTCACAGAGCAACCGTTTATACAGCTCAGACCATAACAAGAAAATTCACAGCATACCCATCTTCTACAATTTAATGTGATTGAACCTATTGTGTGCATCAATATATTAAAAAGGAAATACTCTATCCCATATCAAAATTCCCCCAAATGAAGATAAGAGCTTGCATCAGAAGTTTATAAAATGGTATTAATGTGTGTAAAGCCATACTAACTACTTCAAGCAAATTAAAGTAATGTACTTGGTATGTCTTTCAGAAATTATAAACTAATATTCATGCACAAACATGTTGCCATGGAACATATTTTATAATAAATAAACACTTAAAGTGCCTTTACAAAGGACTCTTCCTCCCAATCACAGTTATGAACCAGGCAGAGGCAGGTGTGCTTCGACATGTCAGGGTTTGGAGCTTCCCTTTGGTCATGCTCTTCTACCATTTAGCAGGCAGGACTTTCCTTCAGGATCTAAATGTGCTTCTAGTTGCCTGCATAGAATATGTGACTTGCAGTTAGGGACTGGACCCAAGGCTGTTGGTTGTAATTCAGATGCTTTACCATTGCGTTACTATACGTTAGCCCTTTTCACAGCTGTTTTAAAGACACTACAATTTCTAAAAACCAACAATCATCAAGTCCTTTCTATTCTGCAAGTCAATTTCATGGAAAATGGGCCTTCATTTAAACTGTGCATCTCTTCTTCGCTCTGACAACAGTTTGCTTCCCCAATCCCTGGGTGACAAGTAGAAAACAAACTATGTGCTTATAGATATTGCAAGATAAAACTAGTAAGTGATGTTTCAGCAATTTATCAGTATTCTTCATTACAATCAGGGTTTACTGTAGACACTGCCCTAAAAAAACTGCCTCTACAGACTCTCTAAAGCTGTACTACAGGTATGCACTCAAATACTGTATGCAAACATGATTTAAAAAGTCAAATTATTAGGACTGCAGAATTACTTTTCCAATTATCTCACGCCCTTGAACCATGAGGTTAGAGCTTCACATGCAGCCTTTGCCTTTTCTGTTAATTCACTGGCCTAAGATGCCAAGCCATTGCAGTTTTAGAAAGGAGGACAGGACATTGGCATGATTGAGCTCCCCTTCTGTTCCTGCTTTTCCCTGCTGTCAAAGAACAAGACTGACCTGACACTCCCCCCATGAGCACATCTAACACTGCTCCTGCCACTGTCACCCTCAAGGAATTATACTGAGGGACACCGCCAGGCTGGGATTCAGGGCAGACCCTGCAGGGGGCAGCAAGAGAATGTCAAATCAATGGCTGACAAGGCTGTGCACTAATCCCTCTGGCATCTTAATGGGTACCCCTGTCAATCCAGAGACTGCTCACACCTGAGGCATTCACAACCGCACAGTGACAGTGTCTCTAGAGTCCTTACCAATGAAATAAAAATGACAATTTAATGAAATGAATGCATTATTCATTTTTATTATTATTATGCGTTCATTCATTAATTATGTATTTATTTATTTTTAGAAATGGAATATATGTTTACTGCTTGAAAAACATTGCACAGTAAAAGAAATGTGATCATTTAAACACAGTGTAATTTAATCGCAGTTCTTTTTAAAAATCTCCCCAAATCTTTTTTAAAGATATCTTGGAGATTAGTGATAGCATATAGTGAGCGCTCCATCAGTATCACTGAGAAATACAGTCAATGAAAGAGTTATCAGCATACCAAAGAAAGGTTTAATTAAAATTCTAATTGAAGTAATATTAAAGGAAACTGGACAAACACGTTCACTAGATGTCATTGAAGATACCGATAAAGACTTCTAGTCATAACATTTGTCAATGGACTTTATCCTTTTCTGCTTTTTAAAGAGTGCATCAGATTGTATTATATATATATATATATATATATATATATATATATATATATATATATATATATATATATATATATATGTATATATGTGTGTGTGTGTGTTTATATATATATAGGTAGTCAAACTAATTTGAAATTTACAATGCAGACTTTCCCCATACAAGTATAGAATAAGTTCTGATTCACAGAAAAAAAAAATCCAGTGATATAACATTTTTAACAAACTGTTCATTGAGCCACTGATGTCTATGTGGGTGTCCATGTAGACTGGCTGCCTAACTAGTGACCACAGTGTTTCCCTTCACCTTCACTTCTGTCATCCATCAGTGAGTGGACTGTGCTCAAGAGCTTTCCTGCTTCAGAATATTGATTACAGCTCTCCAAGGCTGGAACTCAAGAGAGCCCACTTTCCTGGGGATCACACGGCTTTCACTGTCAGTGATTGTGTTTCAGGCTTTTCTTCCTCGAGCACTCACATTTTGTTCCAGTCCCATTAGGCTGATGAAGGCTTTAGCCGAAAGTGAAGTTTATAATAGTTTTATCTCTGAATTCCTGAGTGGTAGAAGTTATTGGATGGTTCTTCTGCAGTAAATGAGGTACTGGGTTTGTTTTTTGTTTTAATGCATATAGTTTACTACAGAATATGTTTTGTATCATTAACTGGAACGAAACAGTTTGTGTCATTATATAAAAAAGGCATGAATTGTCGACTGATGAGAGCTATCAATTAGATGTTGCACTTGGTGGGTTTTTTCTTGTGAATAAGACTGTGTTAAAAAAGAAAAATGTGGTGTCGTTGGAGTTTTGTAACCGTACTGTATCCCGTTAAGACCGCCCATACAACATTTGACAGGCTGTATAAAATGTCAGTTTATCAGACAAGATGATTATTGGTTGTTAGTTGCATTGGAAACTAATTACATCCTGTGGTTACTTAGTAAAGCCTGGCCATGCAGCATTTGACAGGCTGCACAACATGAAGAAGCAGGTTTGTTGAGATGATATTAACAGAGGTCATTTCTCAAATAACATATGGTGCATGGCAAGTGGTTTTTCAAAAATCGTGATAATAAACTGTATGATTGAGCAAGGTGATATAAAAACTGGTTCATCTGTGCGTGTGTGTGTGTGTGTGTGTGTGTGTGTGTGTGTGTGTGTGTGTGTGTGTGTGTGTGTGTGTATATATATATATATATATATATATATATATATATATATATATATATATAATTTTAATAATAAAACAAACATTTTAATAGAACTCTACATTTTCATTAGCTTCCAAGCAGATTTCCATTACATGAGAGCAGATGTTAAAACTTCATGCTGATTTGAACTCGGCTCTCACCAAGATAAGCACCAACTAAGACGTAGCTTTACAGTAAACTAATGTGATCCATATGTGTCTCCATCCATTTGCATTTCGATGTAGATGATGTAGATATCCTTTTGTCTGGTGTTAATGGCTGAAGTGTAATGCTGGCTCCAGAGATCAGCTTATTTGCCTCCCTGGCACATCAGCACACACAACGGCTGCGATGCTGGCTCCGGGGATCAACCACAGTGCGGCCTCCCCAGCGCATCAGCATGACAACCGTCTTGATTGAGCTAAGTAGGGTACATCTCTGGGGTCTTTAAGTGGGCACCTTCCATCCTCAGTGTTTCGTCGACTAGCCCACGACACCTCAAGAGGGCTCAACAGTGATTCTGGCGTCCCAGCATCACCCCCCTCCATCCCCCACTCAACTCAGCCCAGCTTACTTACCTGTACATCAGCATTTCTTTCTTTCTATTGTGCTTGATATCCCCACACAGAATCTTTCCGTCTCAACCACAGCCAATTGCTGCTCCTCTCTGCTGCTTCAGATAAGTTCTTCACTGTGCGACGCAACTCTTGGCCACTGAATCCGACGTCTCTGAGAAACCGGGTTGTAGAGTGTGCCACAAATCCTCAACAACCCACCTCCACTGGGTAAACCCGGACTCTCCATCCTCGCTGTTCCGCTTCAGTGGCTAGTTGAGCATACCGCAGTTTCTTCCTCTCGTACGCCTCATCTACAGCATCCTCCCATGGCACTGTTAACTCTACCAGGTGAACAAGGCCTGCTGATCCAGACCACAAGACAATATCTGGTCGAAGGTTAGTGGTGGCAATCTCAGGTGGAAAAATAAGCCGTTGACCAACATCTGCCAGCATTTTCCAGTCTCTAGCAGCTTCCAGTTGTCCTGGGCAAGGATTGGTTTTAACACCTTTTCTTGGTGGTTGCTCTCCTGGGTGGAGGAATGTTGTTTTTTGTGTGTAATGTTTTGATGGAACAGGTGGCAACTTATTGGTCAGGTTACACTTGTCTTCCAATGCTAAGGCCAAACATCGCAGCACCTGGTCATGGCGCCAAGTAAACCGTCCTTGGCTAAGACCCACCTTACATCCTGTCAAAATGTGCCTTAATGTTGCAGGTGATGAACACAAAAGACATGAGGGATCTTCTCCCACCCAGAGGTTTAGGTTCTGTGGTGATGGGAGAACATCATATGTTGACCTGATGAGGAAACAGATCCTGCTCTGTTCCATTGACCATAGGTCTTGCCAGCCAATCTTGCGTTGTTCCACACTCTCCCATCTCATCCATTCTCCCTGCTTGGCCTGGGAAATGGCCTTTATACACCTCATCCTCTCCTCCTGCTTTTGCACCTCGTTGACTACCAGTATCCTCCTTTGAGCTGGGGCTGCCTTGTGCCATGTAGGAGGAGCTGAACTGAGACCAAGACCCCCTCTTCCATGCTGAACTTGCCCCATGATATCACCAATTCGAAGGGCAGCCTTTGCATCTTCCACAGCTTTCTTTGCCACCCACTTTCTTCCAGTTTTCAACACAGGTGCTGCCTCCCTTACGCATTTGTCGCGTGACTCTACTAATGTCATTTCCAGTCTGACCTTGGCGCACTTAAACTCCTCGGTTAGAGCAGAGACTGGTAGCTGCAGTATTCCTTTACCATAAAGTCCCACTCTGCTGAGGCAGCGTGGAACTCCCAACCATTTCCTGATGTATGAACTGATTAAAGCTTCCAGCTTCTCTACTGTTGTCAAAGAAACCTCGTACACAGTCAGTGGCCACAGCAACCTTGTCAGTAGACCACACTGAAAGCACCAGAGTTTTAGTTTGCCTGGTACAGCGCAGCTGTCTATGCTCTTCAACCCTTCCACTGCTTGTTGTCTAACTTCTCCCACACGAACTGTGTCCTTTAGATCCCCATCGTACCATCTCCCAAGACTCTTCACTGGCTTCTCAGAGACTGTTGGTATTGCCTCACCATTAATGAAGAATGTTTTATCTACTACTTTGCCTTTAATTATAGAGATGCTCCTTGATTTAGTGGGCTTGAATTGCATTTGTGCCCATTCAATGTTATTGGTTAATTTGCCCAATAACCGATTAGTGCAGGCTACTGTTGTAGTCATTGTTGTCATGTCATCCATGTATGCTCGAATTGGTGGTAGTCGCATCCCAGAAGCCAAGCACTCTCCTCCTACTACCCATTTTGATGCCCTAATGATTACTTCCATTGTCATGGTAAAAGCCAGTGGTAAAATGGTGCATCCTGCCATTATTCCAACCTCTAGGCATTGCCATGTAGTGCTGAATTCTGAAGTTGAAAAACTAAATTGCAAATCTCCAAAGTAGGCTTTCACTAAATTTGTTATTGTCATCGGTACACTGAAAAAATCAAATGCTGCCCAAAGAAGTTCATGTGGCACTGAACCATATGCATTAGCCAAATCCAGGAATGTCACATGGAGCTCCTTCCTCTCCTTTTTAGCTGATTGAATTTGTCGCCAGATCACACTGATGTGTTCTAAGCATCCTGGGAAACCTGGAATGCCCGCTTTTTGTATTGAAGTGTCAATGAACCAGTTCTTTAACAGGTAAGTTGACAATCTCTGAGCAATAATGCTGAAGAAAATCTTGCCTTCTACGTTTAATAGGGAAATAGGATGAAACTGACTGATGCTTGTAGAATCTTTTTCTTTAGGTATAAAGACTCCACCAGCTCGGCGCCATGCTCTTGGTACAATCTGTTTTTCCCATGCCACTTTCATCAATTTCCACAGGATTCATAGAACTCCTGAAGCACTCTTGTACACTCTGTACAGAACTCCATTAGGCCCTGGTGATGATGAAGTCCTTGCTTTTTTCACAACTTGCTCTACTTCTTTCCACTTAGGTGCACAGTCCTCCATTTGGTATTCTGGTGGATTGATAGGTGGGATGTCTAAAGGAATTGACATAGACTCCTGCCTTTTTGAATCTGTATGTGTTGCCTCCAAATATCTCTCCAGCTCAACCTTAGATGCTTTTAGGGTGCCATTCTTCTCACTGGTGAATAACTTCTTTACAAATTTGAATGGGTCTTTATAAAAGTTAGCTCTCGCACGCTCCTTCTTTTTGTAGCATTTCCGTAGGCGCTCAGCTCTGCGCAATGTTGCAAGCTTATCTTTTATGACCCTTTGTAAGAGATTGAGTCCCTCCTTCTGACTTTGTTCTGCTCTTCTCCATTGCTTCCTCAGCTGTCTCCTTTCTCTAACTAAGCGTTCAATCTCCTGCTGCCGTCTAGACTTTCCAGGAATAGTTTGTACTTTTTCCTTCCTTTTTTCAACTCCAAACCTCTCACTTCCATATGCGTAGATGATGTCCCCAGATTTATCCAGCTTCTTTTCAACTGTTCCACTTAACCTTTCCAATGCAAAGCAGAGATCTGTATTTAGTGTGTCCCATGCAATAGGCCATGAATCAGTGTGGATAATACAAAATACCAAAAAACAAACCTAGAACCTCATACCAGCTCCCAGTAGTAGGATCCGTTTTTAGTAGATCAAGGTGTTGACACCCACTGTTCACAATAGGGCTCTCCTATTAAATACCAGTAAAGTGCAACCTGTTAATAAACTTAATGGGCTTAGTCATCTACATGTTCATTTCCTGAGCTTAGCAGCTCATGCAACCTCAATAAAATGGCATTGTATTGCACAATTTGGGGCTTATTAGCGGGCAACAACACAAGTTTCCATTTCTTGTTTCTGTGCCAAACCTAACTGGCAATTTGAGCTCGGAGGGGCTTTTAAATCACTTTTTCACTGATTTTAGCGTCACCTTCTTTGTGTTATTGCTGTCACAGAGACCTCAGCAGATAAGCAAGACTGGGCCTGATTACTCGGAGGGGGAACCTATGTGGTGCTGCAGTTTATATAATGGTGTTGGTGGATCAGTAGGGGTGTGAGGCGAGAGTGTATTAAATGGAATGTCCAGACAGTAATTTATGTGTACAGAAATAAAATAATTTATTTTTATTTTCTATACACAACAAAAGGATTAAATAACAAACGAAAAACAAAATGGTGTGAGGGAAGGAGTGCAGGGGTGGAATCCAAAACAAACTGTGATGACTCGTCTTTAATTTGTCTTCGTGGTGACCATACATAAACAAAAAAAAGACAAAAGAAATGTTAGTGTTTCAAAAAATCCCGCTGCACAAAACCAGACTCTCCCTCCACCCGTTACTCCTCCTACTTTACTTTCGGACCAACCCCGAACACAGTAGTACGTTCCCTTTAGTATGTAATGTCCCGCCTCTGTAGTCAGTGGAACACCAATCCCCAACCGACACGTGTCCTTCTCCTTCACTTGACTCCAGTGGCTGGAAGTTACATACTCGTACTTCCGCCCCTCACCAAGGTGCCGCCCCTCAAAAGATGACTTTTGCCATGGTCACGAGATCTTGGTAAGGGAAGTCCCGAGTTGGTTTGATGCCATCTACTGTCGGGAGGCTGAATCACAGACCGAAAACCCTTTGACTCATCACATATCCCACCCCTCAGAGTGGAGCCGAAGGAACACTCGGAAACCTCTAACCCTTCCCTTTTACCTCCCTCCCGGGAAAAAAAATCAGCATTTTGATGTAACTTACCCGCACGATACCTTATTTGAAAGGCGAAGGGTTGGAGCGCCAGGTACCACCGCGTAATCCTAGCGTTTGAATCCTTCATCGTGTCTAACCACTTTAAAGAAGCGTGATCTGTGATGAGTACAAAGGGTCGTCCCAGAAGATAGTATTTTAAAGATTCCACTGCCCATTTCACTGCCAGGCATTCTTTCTCCACTACCGAATACCTCTGTTCTCTGGGCAGTAACTTCCGACTGATGTATAGTATCGGGTGTTCTACACCATCTCTCTCCTGGGACAGAACCGCCCCCAGACCAGTCTGCGATGCATCTGTCTGCAGGACGAACTCTCGGCTGAAATCCGGGCTTATTAATGCTGGGGCCTGACTCAAATTAGTTTTAATAGATTCAAAGGCTGTCTGACACTCTGCACTCCACTTAATTTTATTTGGAGCGTTCTTTTTAGTGAGATCAGTGAGAGGGGCGGCTATAGTGGAAAAGTGTGGAATAAAGCGGCGGTAATAACCAGCCAACCCTAACAGTGATCTCACCTGGGTTTTCGTGGTAGGTACCGGTGAATCCAACAAAGCCTGGACTTTTGAAACCAACGGTTTCACTCTACCCTTACCCATTATGAAACCTAAATATTTAGTTTCTTCTTTTCCAATAGCGCACTTTGCCATGTTCGCTGTGAGCCCCGCCCTCCTCAGAGACTGTAAGACGGCTTCTAATCTAGTCAAATGTTCTCTCCAGGAAGAACTATAAATGACTACATCATCGATATACGCAGCTGCATACTCTCGATGAGGTTGTAAAACCCTGTCCATTAGTCTCTGAAAAGTAGCAGGCGCTCCATGAAGTCCGAACGGCATAGTACAAAATTGAAAAAGACCCTCTGGGGTTGAAAATGCCGTTTTCTCACGAGAGGCTTTCGTTAATGGAATTTGCCAATATCCTTTCGTCAGATCCAGAGTTGAAATAAACCGAGCTTGCCCCAGTTTGTCTAAGAGTTCATCTACTCGAGGCATGGGATATGCATCAAACTTGGAGATAGCATTCACCCTCCTAAAATCGATACATAATCGTAGTGACCCATCTGGCTTGTCTATTGGTACTATTGGGCTACACCACTCACTTCGGGAAGGTTCAATTACCCCAAGTTTCAACATACACTCCACCTCCCTTCGAACAGAATCTCTCCGACTCTCTGGAATGCGATACGGTCTCTGTCTAACTCTTAGACCTGGCGGAGTGATAATAGCATGTTCGATCAAATGCGTTCTTCCAGGCACGTTAGAAAACACATCACTGAACATTTTAATTAGATTGCTTACCTCTTCACGCTGATCAGGAGTTAATTGTTCCCCCATCGGGACCTCAATTGCTGACTCTGACTCAATTGAGGGTCCAAAATCCTCTCCCTCCTGTACAGGAGATATAAAATGGACTTCCCGTTCTTTCCACGGTTTCAGGAGATTAACATGATAAATTTGACTTTCTTTCCGACGCCCAGGCTGTCGGATCTCATAATTGACTTTACCAATTGCTCGAATAACCTGAAAGGGACCCTGCCATTTAGCAAACAACTTAGATTCCGATGAGGGCAACAATAACAACACTTTATCTCCAGGTCGAAAGTTCCGAATTCTTGCATTTTTATTGTAGCTTTGTTGCTGCTTCTGCTGTGCCGCTTTGAGATTGTCATGTGCCAATCGACCGACTAATTCTAAGCGATCGCGTAACTGCAACACGTATTTTACTACATTTTTAGACTCCTTTGACTGTTCTTCCCAGCCTTCTCTTATGAGATCCAAGATACCCCGCGGCTGCCGACCGTACAAGAGCTCAAACGGGGAAAACCCCGTTGAGGATTGTGGTACCTCGCGAACTGCAAAGAGCAAGTAGGGAAGCAGTTTAGCCCAATTGCGTTTTTCTTGATCTACAAAGCGGCGCAACATATTTTTCAAAGTCTGATTAAATCGTTCAACAAGCCCATCCGTTTGTGGATGAAAAACTGAGGTTCTAATTGAACGAATTTTCAATAATTTATATAGTTGCTGAATACAGTCTGACATAAAATTAGTGCCCTGATCAGTGAGAATTTCTTTCGGGATTCCCACCCTAGAGAATATTTTTACCAATTCATTCGCTACAGCTATTGCATTCATAGAGCGTAAGGGAACAGCTTCTGGATATCTCGTTGCGTAGTCCACTACTACTAAAATATACCGATATCCTGACTCTGTTCCCTCCAGAGGGCCTACTAAATCTACACCAATCCTTTCAAACGGTACCCCAATAATTGGAAGTGGAACCAGAGGTGCGGGGCGAACTGACTTAGGGGCAGCTAATTGACATTCAGGACACTCCGATACATACTTCCGCACAAGACCATAAACCCCAGGCCAAAAAAACCGGGCCAGAATTCGTTCCTGAGTCTTTTCAGTTCCCAAATGACCTGAAAATGGAATGTCATGCGCCAATCTCATGACTTCTGACTGAAAAGGCCTAGGAACCAATAACTGTTTTACGAGCTGTCCCGTCCCGGGAGCCCGGGTTATTCTATATAATAAGTGCCCAGATACAGAAAAATGCGGAAATACCACCGGTTGTCCTTCCTGCATATCCTTCCCCTCGATATATCTAACCCGTTTCCAAGCATACTGTAACGTGGGATCATTTTGTTGTTCATATCCCAAGTCAATATCTCGGTCCCAATGGTTAGGTACACAGAGAGGAGTGTCTTTTATTACATGACCTTCCACCTCAGTAACCTCGCAGCCCCGGTTACACTGAATACCTACTCCCTTTCCTTGCCGTTTCAGCGATTGGTTTACTTTTGTGTCAGACCCCTCCCCTTGTCGTCTCAGAGTTCCCTCATATTTTTCCACCCGACGCTCTCTTTTTGTTTTTCTTGGGCGGATTTTAGGGTTAAACAGGTCGGATTGCAACGGAAAAATCTCGCCAATTGTTTTCTCCTGTTGCTTTAATTGTCCCCTGGTAGAAACTAAGACCATTTCCCGACCTAAAATACGATCAAAAAACGGCCAGTCTCTTCCCAGGAGAACAGGGTATGGTAAACATTGCGCTACAGCCACTTTAACGCAAGCTGAATAATCACCTACAATAAGTCTAACTTTAGTGGTGGGATAAACCCGAGTTTCTCCATGAATACAGGAGATAGCCACTTTACCCTGTGGCTCCCAGGCTACCCCATCCAAGAGAGCTTGCCGAATCAATGTTTGTGCACACCCAGAGTCCGCAAATGCGTAAGTACTCTTTCCCCCGACCTGTACTCTTAACTGATAAGGGCCCTCCCGACATTCCCCAGTGTTCCTACCTGTTACTGCTGACCAGGATCTTGTCGCCAGGTCCACCTTTATTACTGGACAATTCCTGGCAATGTGTCCAGGCTCATTACATTGGTAGCACACTTGGTTAGGAGGCATCAACGGAGTTAATCTGTCCTGCGAGTCCGCGACCGGCAGGTTAGGGGGATTCTCTCTCGCCCAGGATGGGGCTAACCTCGACCTCCATGGTCTGAAGGTCCGGTTACCCCCTCTGGGCTTCATTGGTTGGTTGGTCCGAGTTAGTTTAGGGGCAGGAGTGGGGTCTGACCCGGCACCTTCGTTTGCGTCTTCGTAGGCCTCCGCCAGGAGGAGGGCATCCTCGAGAGTGGTAGGTCTATTCCTCTTAATCCACTCTCGATTCCCTGGCGGTAGTATAGACGCAAACTGTTCTATAACTATTTTCTGCACCAGTTCTTGGGGTGTATGTTCTTCTGGCCGCAGCCACCGGGTGCACTGATCTAAAAGATATTGTCCCGCAACCCGGGGCCGCATCCCCTTGGACAGCTGGTATTCCCGAAAACGGCGCCGGTATGTTTCCTCCGTGATCCCGAGGCGTGAGAGAATGGCTTCTTTAACTTTAACATAGTCCCCTGCATTCGTGGCCGTCAGGGCTCGATACGCTGCCTGAGCTTCCCCTGTCAGGCAGGGTGCCAATTTCATGGCCCAGTGTTCCCTAGGCCACTCTGCAGCCTCTGCCACTCTCTCAAACGTAATCAAGAAAGCCTCGGGATCATCTTCCGAGGTCATCTTCTGAAGATTAGGCTGAGCTGCAAACATCCGGGCAACCGCTCTCTCTGATGTTGATATTGATAGTTTTTCTACCAGCTGTCCCAAGAACTGGGTGAGCTGTTCCAGGTGCCGTGTCTCTCTCTCCTCTCGCTTCTCCTCCTGCTCCCTAAACATTGTCAAAACTGTAGCTGGATCCATTTTCACTTCTGACACCACGTGTGAGGCGAGAGTGTATTAAATGGAATGTCCAGACAGTAATTTATGTGTACAGAAATAAAATAATTTATTTTTATTTTCTATACACAACAAAAGGATTAAATAACAAACGAAAAACAAAATGGTGTGAGGGAAGGAGTGCAGGGGTGGAATCCAAAACAAACTGTGATGACTCGTCTTTAATTTGTCTTCGTGGTGACCATACATAAACAAAAAAAAGACAAAAGAAATGTTAGTGTTTCAAAAAATCCCGCTGCACAAAACCAGACTCTCCCTCCACCCGTTACTCCTCCTACTTTACTTTCGGACCAACCCCGAACACAGTAGTACGTTCCCTTTAGTATGTAATGTCCCGCCTCTGTAGTCAGTGGAACACCAATCCCCAACCGACACGTGTCCTTCTCCTTCACTTGACTCCAGTGGCTGGAAGTTACATACTCGTACTTCCGCCCCTCACCAAGGTGCCGCCCCTCAAAAGATGACTTTTGCCATGGTCACGAGATCTTGGTAAGGGAAGTCCCGAGTTGGTTTGATGCCATCTACTGTCGGGAGGCTGAATCACAGACCGAAAACCCTTTGACTCATCACAAGGGGGTCCCCGTCCGTCTGAACAGCCTAGACAAGAAATTCAGTCGTATGTTAATCCCCCTACAACTTTTGGTTTTGGTTTGCTACAAGCCCTATGTTGTGTCATCCCAATGAAGACTGTAGACTCACCAGCGCTGCCCTGTCAGGTTCACCCTGGCTTCCATGCTTTCCGCCAGCACCTCTTTCCACTGAGTTCCTAGAGGGGTTTGTCTTTAATCAGCTTCATTCCCTGCACAGACCAAGCAAGGCATTTGCTGCAGAGGCAGGTTAAATAAGAGATGCACATTCTCCCTTGTAGTAGCAACCTTAGGAAAAACATTGCAAAAAAATATACTAGAACTGGCAGGTGTGCATGATTTATGGGTTCCAATATTTTTACATGGGTACAGCTATCCATACAAGCAATCGGAGTTTGCAAAATGCCCAGGTTCCTAGCTCCTAGGGTACATTTTGGCCAGACCATTGCTGTGAACATATAACCTCTTTAAATGTTTGCTTACGAATCTTCGTCTACAAAGCAGAAAGGATATAGTGACATCTAACTGGGCACCATCCCTCCACACAACATGTTACAGTGTTATCAGACTGAAATAAATCCAGGAATACATCTTTGTTTTGATCATTTGCTGTGTAAAAGGATAGACCCCTTTCCACAGTGACCTTAGTTTCTCTGACTCCATAGTTGTGGTTGAGTGTATGAAGTAATAGGATGTTTCCATTAGCCTGATAATCGATGCCTTATAAGCGTATTAAACGTTACCCTGTTACATATTCAGTTAAACAGACAGGGATTCAAAGTTAAGAAAACAGCAAATAATGTAACCAGGTTACCCATGCACACTTTTAATACAGGTTGGATACTGGGGCTGACCTGACCTGGCAGACAGCTACACTCCATTTCAGTTCAGTTCCTGCTGTAATCTGCATCCTTGAACTTGTCCCTTTCATGTTTTGCTGTTAGGTTTTTCAATGAAATGATTGGGAAGTGAAATTGTGTGGGTTTAGCCTTTTGAGACAGAGCCACTGAAATTCAAAAACATATTTTTTTCTACTTACTTCCAAACTGAGGTACAAAATACCAGCAAACTGACCAAAAATGAGGACCAGTACTCTTGTTGCTATTTCCAGTAATGCTAAGAATACTAATATATTTAACCAGCCAAAATAATCTTAAGTAATCTGAAGTGAAATAATACTGTGTTACCAGTTTAAAGTAAATCAAAATATTTGTATGTGTAAAACAAAAACAGCACTTGTTCCCTTACAGTAATGGAAATTCATTTTCAGATGTTATGTATCTGCCCAGTGCAGAATGGATTCCAGTTGAGCGCTCTCTGTGTTAACTTAACAGGCATTTGAGCTCACTGCTCATGCTGCCCCCTGTAGCTTGGGAGTTTGGGCTGCACACGGTCGAGGTCAGCTTCACAGAGACATTCTTTAAAGGAACTCCCAGCATGTAGGCACACACCTGGGCTACCTGAATAAAACAAACACAAGCACCAATATCAATTAAAAAGCATTCAGCAAGCAAAATCTTTTTTTACTATGATTCTACAAGCTTATCAGTCGTTTATCATGACTGCAAGTGATTCACGATGCTCTTTTACTATGCTTTCCTACATATTGTATTTTACTTTATTGGGCAGATTGTTTGCAAAAGAGCTCAGTTCTTCTCTTTAGTACAGTACATGCAGTGTATTGTTTTCACAGTAAGAACAAAACAAACGTTATCAATTAACCTAGCGCTGCTGAGGGTCCTTATTGCTGCAGGCACGAGTTCCTCCACAAAAGACCACTTTAGCAATAACCTAGGGAAGTGGTGCAGTGAGCTTGGAACCTGACCTATAAACACAAACAAACAACTTCAGGTACAGTAAAATAAGAGTTACAGCAAATTAAGGCAGCAGCATGTGGATAAAACTATTGTTGGCACAAACCGTTCAGGCTTTTGTTAGTCTCACACCATCAAAGGCAAAGCATCACAGCTTGTGATAAAACAAAATGCTGCCAGTGATAAGAGGCGTAATGAGTTGTTAGAACAAGGCTGCCCACACACAAGCAAATAAAAATTATTAAAACATTGTACGTATTTTAAATAATGTTACTGCAGGAAAACATAACGTGAAAAGGAATATGTTTTTTTTCCATATACCGTAACCACTCACTTTACTAAAATGTACTCCTTGGATGCTAAGTGGTACATTTTAGGATCTCTTGGAAACCTCTACTGAAGTTTGTGTGTCTTTGCACTCAATCCAAAGACCACAAATGCTTCCACTGAGGTACAAATATAGGCACAAAGTCCCCAAACATAACAACATATTGTAAGAACTATACAGAACTGGAAAGGGTGTTTGTGGCTCCAAAAGGGCCACGTAGTCCTGTGGACTGGAACTGAAGCAATAACTGCAGGAACACAGTATGTTAGGATGCACAGCTCAATTGGAGGAACCATCATCTGGATTCTTTGTAGACAATGAAGATGCAACAACACTATTTTAAAGAGCGGGGATGTAACCACAATTCCCTTTAAAATGCAAGTACAGCTGCGCTGAAACATCCACCCCTGCTCAATTAGAGTCTCCAGTTCCCCTAAGCATGGTGACAGGACATCACTGGAATGTAGGGCACTTTCAGAAATGTGTAAAGATCTCCAAAACATGCAGGGGCATATCCAATCAAAAATGTCAACCAACAACAAGCTCTCAAAGACTTCTGCAGGCTCTGCCTACAGGGCTGCTGTATATCTACACAACCCAATGCAAAGCGTTACATTTTGGGACTGGCACAGAGTGAGCCCAAAGGACAACAAGCCAATGTGTGCATATCACATGATGCTGTGTGTTTGACGTATGAGATTCAGTGTGATATGGGATTCAACAGCTCCTACTATGGACAACTTTCTTTACTGTTGTGTTCACCATAGTCTGTTCGGTGTCACTACGTCTTCAACACACATTATGCCTGCCCTGCATAAACTGCAGAGACTATTTTACATTTAGGAAATAAGGTATAAGGTACATTTAGATATAAGACAGCATTCAATTGTATTTTTCTATTGACCAAATCTAGGGTATTCCTAGAAATGATATCAAATGCTCAGTGGGTTTTTTCTACTAAGTCCTTTGAATGAATAAATCAATCTATTGCCCAATTGTCAACCCTCACTCTTCCTGAAGATGGACCTTCTGTCAAAGATTACAGATCTCTTTTAAATGTTCCAGACTGGACAGAATATGTCTCTCCCGAGTTATGAGATGTGTGTTTCCCCACTCACTCGGATCTCACTTCCTCTAATGGAATCATTGTGGTCTTTTTTTCTGAATGCTGGGGATCCTCTATGAGTACCTCCTCAAGGAATTCCCCGGCTCTGATGTAATCTTCAGCCTTCTCAAAGCTGTTTGCCGCCTGCACTTTGCTCTGCGTGCTCAATGAGGCATTGAGACATGTCAGGGCTGTCTTATCTGTTGAAGCCTCTGAGCTTTTGCAGAACAATGTTTCTGCTCTCCACCTTTCATCTCAAGACAAAGTACAATGGTGCCTTTTTTAAACTACAGCATGTCCCTGAAGACAGACTCATTTCTCCTGTATTTCTTTTCATGTTTTCCTACGCTTTCTCCTTCTTAGTTGCTTTCACATGGCATAATTAGTGCCTGTTTTTGCTCGGATGATGCTGCTTCCATGGCCCACCCAGTAGTGAACAATGACCTTTAAGAATGATGCACTAGTTATTTATTGGTCGTTCTAAATCCACTGACCTAAATCATGGATATCTGTGACCTATGGTTCTCAAGCTACGTTTCCTTAAAATCAAGGAGTCAAAGATAAATCCATCACAACTTAAATAAACAGACAGAAGTCTATATGTGAAACTTTCCTTACTTAACCACCAATTTTCTCCCCAATAAATTAGATATGTTTGAAAAAAAAGGCTTGAATGACTTGAAGGGGTGGAGGTGGGGTAAGGTAATAAAGACATAACTAGATGTTTAAACAGTTGTAATCCGGAGACCCTCAATTTATCTCATTCAGTGGTGTCTATTTTAATGATCTAAACAGTGGTGGAAAATAAATACTGGTACCCCAAAATGTACAAACCTATTCCCTATATTCTCATAGTTTTAGTATGCTAACTTTAGTGACGATTGCCTCTGTTTAGATCAGGGCTACTCAACCCTGGTCTTGGAGGGCCACTGTCCCTCCTGGTTTTTGTTCTAACTATACTCTAAATTGATTAATTGGACCAATTATGCGTCTAATAAGCACTTAATTGGCCAAATTATGTAATTTAGGGTACAGCTGGAACAAAAACCAGGAGGGACAGCAGCCCTCCAGGACCAGGGTTGAGTAGCCCTGGTTTAGATCATTAAAATAGACCCAGATCTTTCTTGACAGCTCACCAGAAATGTTTCTGAAAATCTTTGAGAGAAAATTAAGTACCATCACCATCTGTGGTCAGTTGAATAAAGCTTCAACTTGTAAAATTGCTAACTGCACCATATTAGTCCTGAGAGCAGACTGAGCACAAAAACTGGTATTCAGTGGCACGGGATGAAAGAGCAGGGATTGCGAGTGTGTGCAGTAACTGGTGGATATGTCTTATAATGTGTTGATCCCAAGCCTATTCCATGTTGTGGTCAAGACACCTCCAGTTCTTTAAGGACTTTAAGTTACTTTCTCCAATCCCAAGCCCAGGCCCTGGTTTATTCTGCTCAACATGGTCCTCCTGCTTTACATCAAGAACCCCCCCCCCCACTCCCTCATGCAGGATTCCAAATGGAAGTTCACTGCCTAACCCTACTGACTGCATAGGAGAAGAAGCCTGGCAGTTATTATAGATCTTTAAATAAACACACAGTGCCAAATGGGATAATAGGCAAATTAGAGCTGAAAAGTTTAGTTGTTGTCGTTGTTTTGCTGTTGTTGTTTTACAAGAATCATCTGTCCCGTCTCCTGCAGTTCCCCCTCAGGGCTTCTCCTAAAGGACGCAGACAGAGACACAGAAGGATGGTTGGTTTCTGCCTAGCCGTCATCCTCATCAAACAAGTTCAGCAACAGATGGATTCTCCCACATTTATTATGCCAAAGTTTACCACAGTCCAGCACAGCCTACTTGATGACTTATCACACAGATTCATGTTTTCAATTTGCTGGAAGTATGAGGGAGCTTGTTTGGAACACAAGTTTTTACATATACATCTGGCTTCTGTATATGAGGTCAAGGAAAATAGAGGGATTCGTAGAGATGAAATGTCTCTTATCCTGCAGTATTAGAAGTTTGATGTGCATAGCATCAATAATGTGTCACTCCTATATTTTTAATTTCCTACAGTGTTTTTGTTGTCAAATCCTGGCAGTCATTAAGGGAAGAAGCTGGCTGGGTAACAATCAAAAGGAAGCTCGTGACAGTCTCGTTGTTGTTTTTTTTTTTAAAATGAGAATGAATGTGTTTTTCAAACTGCACATGCAAGACCTACATAGAAAATAGCAAGTGCACAACAGGAGAGAGCTGTGGAATCATTGCACTGCTATACCACTTTTCACAGCCCTGTAAACAATGTTATTGTAGACAGGATATTCTATCACAGTGAACCAATTAAAGGTATGTGAGTAGAAAGATTACCCTGCACCCCTTGTCTATTGCTTATTGATCCTCTTAAATTTGTGTCTTTTACAATGTGACATTCTACTGAGAACTGCAATGCGATCTTCTAGAACAAATAGCACGCTTAGTAGGCTTCCAAAAGGATAGAAAACCTCTCAGCCCTAGCAAATGTAGTTGTGAAAAGTACAGTATTCCAACCCTGATTCCACTGAACACACATCCCCAATGTGTTTCAAGGGTATAGGATGTAACAGTGACATCTCTTTGTGAACGGTTCCGTTCAGTAAACTGGAGGATCAGTCTAAGAACACAGAAAGGCTAACAATGTCTAAGTGTAATCTGTTCCATAGACAAGGGGCTACAGAGATAATGTAATCTAAATGACTGAACATATAGCATAGACGTATCACTATTCCACAGACAGTGTTATTTATAGAAAACGACTTGATAACTGCATAGAAGTGTGCTGCTTATACTTACAAGTGTTCTTCAACATGATATAATAAACATACTGGCACACGCAACATTGTGCATAATGCTGTTTAATTTAACAGTTAGTGAATTATCATGGCCAATGAGATGAGGTAACAAGCTATTTACATTGCAAAAGCAGGGTGATGCAATACTGCTTTCATGTTCAAATTGCAACCAAGAGGCAATGCAATGCTTTGGAGTAAGGGAACACTGAGATCTACACATTATCCCTTTAATGTTACCGATGTTCTCAACAGCCATTACTGGTCGGTCGAGTGCTCAAACACACCTGACACCACATAGGGTCTGCAGGCACACAAAACAGATCCAGTGCATTTCCAGCAAGAGTCAGCAAAAGCAAAGAAAGGCAGATGTCACTGTTGGAAACTGATGTACCAGGAGATTAAAAAAATAAAATGCAGTTACTCAAAAACACAAACATATTCATGTAGAGAATACAACTAATTGTATTGTATAAAGAATGTGCTTTTGACCAGATAAACAGCTTGGCTTGCACTGGGGTAACAGAGTGGAATACATTACACAGCTCCTCCGATTCGTCACTTTGCCTAATGATGCTTTAATAAATTGACATGGTGCATTGATAAATGATGCTGCCAAATAAGAACAAGCCTAATTAACGACATAACCCATATTATCACTTCAAGCATCCCTGTTGGATCAGCAGGTTTTCTAGCCTGTCTTAAAATAGCTATGTGTTGAAATGAAATGGCGAGAGAGAGAGAGAGAGAGAGAGGGGGTGGGGTGGGGTGGGGTGGGGGTGGAATGGATAGATTTTTTAAACTGTTCCTGTGAAAACATTTCGACCATACCAAGAAAAGTCTTCCTTGTTAAAGTTCACAGAGCTAACAAAATAATTCCTGTAAACAAATTTGAATAGAGATCTCCACCACACACCTGAGGAAAGAGCAAACTGTAAAGATAGAAAAAAAAGCATCATAAAGTCTCTCACTATAACAGTGATACATTAACATGTATGTTGTTTTACAAGATTGAATTTCCTGGAAACCTCCAGCGACCCCCAGACGTCACTGCTGTAAATGCGTTATAATGCAATCCATTATAATTACAAACATGCTAAAAGGTGCTATGAATACATCCCTTGTTGCCTGAAAAATATTGTTAAAAAGTTTTATTTTCCAAATGAATAGCTTTAAAAACATCTTTCAGCAGGAAAGAACTCACTAAAACACACTGAATACACATCTGCATGTTGTCAGAAAGCCCCAGAAGACAACAGACCTTTTACTCCTGCATCTCAAACCTGTCTGCCCTGGCGCTAACACTGATAAAGTGTGATCAGGAACACAAAGCACCACCCACCCCCCCCCCCCCCACCACCACCACCACCTAGCTGATGATGAAGAGAATAATACTTATCGTAGGAGACACGACTAGGGGTGTAAATACAAATAACTGTATGACAGGCCTAGTGTGTCGTCTGGAGACTCTCGACCTGACAAGGCCGACCTATCACATCAGAGGGAATGAAGTGCGTCCCCCGGTGCACCCTGGCTGGAGACAGCCCGCTGCCAAGCACGGAGCTCTCCCCTGCTCCACTCCATATGGGTGCCACATGGAGGAAGAGCAGACCCAACTGACCCCCTGCCCCCCTGAGCACTCTGACTACAACCATGGAGGGGCCTGTCTGTGCCTGCCAGAGAGAGAGAGAGAGAGAGGAGAGAGAGAGAGAGGCGGGAGAGAGAAAGAGAGAGAGAGACAGAGAGAGAGGGAGAGAGAGAGAGAGAGAGAGAGAGAGGAGAGGAGAGAGAGGTGGGAGAGAGGGGGGAGAGAGGCAGGGGAGAGAGAGAGATAGGTGGGGGAGAGAGGGAGGGGGGGGAGAGAGAGAAAGGGGGGAGAGAGAGAGAGAGGGAGAGAGAAAGACAGGGGTGAGAGGTGGGGGGGGAGAGAGAGAGAGAGAGAGAGAGAGAGAGAGAGAGAGAGAGAGAGAGAGAGAGAGAGAGAGAGAGAGAGAGAGAAGGGGGGGCTTTTCATTCATTCATTGCAGTTACATTACATGTTGTAGTTTATTTATTTTTTTATTTATTTTTTTAAGTTTGAGGCTCTTTGACCTCTCTGTGTTATCTATAAGCTGCTAGCTTGATGTTGACCTATTGACCCCCAGGGCCCATCAATAAAGGTAACTCATGCTAGAATTTACCTCAGAAAATGGTTTCTTTAATACAGGTTTAAAATGTCAAAAATCACTTGATCCTTTTAACTTAAATTTATGTTAAACAGATAGTCGCCCCTCTCACTTTACACTAACATTACAAAATGAGTAAGCAACATTGTTCCAAAAAGCAGTGAGAGAGAGTTATGTTGTGAAATACTATCAGAGCAACGTCATGATATCCTAGGTTTACAAGTTGTTTTTTATTTTTATTAGAGTTCTCTATTTCAATTAGAGCACAGAATAAGCAGCAACACTGAATAGTAGCACTGGGCCAATTGGCCAAGCAATCTCATTTTAATGTGCTGCTCCAAGCACTGTGCCTCTCTCCTAGTTTATTAATCCCAGTGGGCTACCTGGAGTGAATTACTTCCTTATATCTCACTCTTAAGGTCACTGTATTTATTACAACCACTTTTAATGTGCCCAGTTCCAGCAAGCTCTAAATGTGCTCAGTTAAACAATGCACCTGAATCTGTCTTGTTCTGTAGTGCACATTGATAAGCAATCCTTACTGGATACTGAGTAATACAGCATTATCTGGCTGCAGTTGGACCTTAGCATTCATGCTGCAAGATGTTTAAACAGACATTCTTGCTTGGACTTTGCATGGAAGAGTAAATAAATAAACAAAAATAATAATAATACCCACCTACTTTCTACAGGCCTAAAAGTATTTTCTTCACTAGGACAAATTTAAAGCATTTGACCTGCTCTTAAGAGTGTATCCTAAGAATATGGCACCACGTTTAATTATACAACTGTCACTTGATTACCTTCAAACAAATATCATGTCTCATTACACTGTATATCCAGATATATTGAACAATATCTTATTTTAAAAACACCTGGACAGTACCGGGAATATTCTGCCCAGCCCACTTAGTGAAATCACCCTGCTCTAGTGGAACAAGCAGGGTTAGAAATCAAGTAAAGAAACCATGAGAGGCTTCCGGATCAACTAGGGCGTTACCTGTATGGTCTTTTTAAGGTCCTTACAGTTTATGTTCACATGCTGGGTTTTGTTTCGGTGCTGATAATTCTCAGATGAATCATTTGTTGAAAACTAGAGCTCAGCTTCAATTTCTGTGTAGACTACTGTGCTGACAGAAAAGCTTGGGTGTGCATAAATGTTTTGCATTCTAATTTTGATCCTTCCCTTGATATTACACTTGGTGGTTACCTTTACCAACCTGCCACTACAGTGACGTCAAGAACTGCACTTTGAGGCCCTCACAGTATCAGGAGTGTACACAGATGTCAAACCACTCTCTCAAGCCTGGTCTTTTACAAGCATATTGAAATTTGACAGGTTGGTGCTTTTGTGTATATGTATATATACACAAAGTGATTCTTAAACCAGGCATCGCATGTCTTTTATGATTCTCTTCAGTTTTACAAGTAGACAGGAATGCACACAGGCTTGATGAACAGCTTTGGTCTGTCTTGATATTTTTCAAGAAACGCCTGTAGTGCATTTTGCCCAAGACTTCCTTACCTGAACACTAAGTCCACAAGTTCATCAACACTGTATGTGTTCATGTTAGCCACGACTACCTACTTGTAAACCTAAAAAAAAAACACATGTTCTATTTAAAAAAAAAAAAAAACCTATCTTATGCTGTTCCCTTTATAGGTCTACAGCACATGCAGATTCATCGGTTGCAATGTGATTTTTAGGACTCCCATGTTTTATTTTGTTTTTATAATTTTATTAAATTTGTTAGAGTTTAATAGCAAACATTGATTGTTGCTGTAGCAGCCCAGCTATGAGTGCACAGTGCTGGTTTATATTTCAAACCCACGATCACAACCAAGACATAAAAAAATGCCATAATCACCCTGCAAACTGCAAGCAACAAGGAAGGACACATTTATGAGAATTACAGGATTTATCAGAGTGGAATGGGTATGAAACAGTTAAAGCAGCTTTAAAATTATCATTGTTTAAATGTGTTTAGCATAAAACAATAATTTAGCTTGCCATATGTCCCACTGCAGATAAAGAGTGAAATTGAAATCAGATTGTCTGATCACCACCCCATGCATTACACATGTGATCATAAGAAAGTTTACAAACAAGAGGAGGCCATCCATCCCATCTTGCTTGTTTGGTTGTTAGTAGCTTATTGATCCCAGAATCTCATCAAGCAGCTTCTTGAAGGATCCCAGGGTGTCAGCTTCAACAACATTACTGGGGAGTTGATTCCAGACCCTCAAAATTCTCTGTGTAAAAAAGTGCCTCTTATTTCCTGTTCTGAATGCCTCTTTATCTAATCTCCATTTGTGACCCCTGGTCCTTGTTCCTTTATTCAGGTCGAAAAAGTCCCTTTGGTAAACATTGTCAATACCTTTTAGAATTTTGAATGCTTGAATCAGATTGCCGCGTAGTCTTCTTTGTTCAAGATTGAATAGATTAAATTCTTTAAGCCTGTCTACATATGATATGCCTTTTAAACAATAATTTAATAATTTTGGTCGCTCTTCTTTGCACTCTTTCTAGAGCAGCAATATCCTTTTTGTAGGGAGGTGACCAGAACTGAACACAGTATTCTAGATGCGGTCTTATTAATGCATTGGAAAGTTTTAACATTATTTCCCTTGATTTAAATTCAACACTTTTTACTATATAGCCGAGTATCTTGTTGGCCTTTTGTATAGCTTCCCCACATTGTCTAGATGAAGACATTTCTGAGTCAACATAAAGCCCTAGGTTTTTTTCATAGATTCTTTCTTGAATTTCAGTATCTCGCATATGGTATTTATAATGTACATTTTTATTTCCTGCGTGCAGTACCTTACACTTTTCTCTACTAAATGTCATTTGCCATGTGTCTGCCCAGTCCTGAATCTTGTCTAGATCATTTTGAATGACCTTTGTTGCTGCAACAGTGTTTGCCACTCCTCCTATTTATGTGTAATCTGCAAATTTAACAAGTTTGCTTACTATACCAGAATTTAAGTCATGAATGTAGATTAGGAATAGCAGAGATCTAATATTGATCCCTGTGGTACTCCTCTGGTTACCTCGCTCCATTTTGAGATTTCTCTTCTAATCAATACTTTGTTTTCTACATGTTAACCACTCCCTGATCCATGTGCATGCATTTTCTTGAATCCATACGGCGTTCAGTTTGACAGACACAATATTGACAGCGTGTGATTTTAGTGCTAGTGGTGCAAACGACAGTTCCTGTAGTGGGAAGGTGAGTGGTGATGTCCAGGTTTTACGCTGGCCTGTGGGCTGCAGCTCCGGATCGTGCTCAGTATTCTTAGTGAGAAAACGACACACAAGACAAACAGTGTTATTACACAGACAATGCAGAACACTCACGGTTTTGATACACAGTACATGCGCCTTCTCGGTTATTTAGCTTAACCATATGCAAAGCAACAGATCACTGAAGCTACACCCCCCTATTTATACCCTCGCCCATGACCGTTAGGTTAACGAGAGCATCTGCTCCTCCAATCCTCGGATGCCACGTCGTCTACCGTCCGGGTCAGTGAGCTTGGGTGCAGTAGTTCCACCCCCTTCCTAAATGGCCGACTTCCACCTACCCTACGGAATAAATTGTATTGCCATTTTCTTAAGGGTACTCTGTTCCTTCTTTATAGCGCCCTGACAGGTCTGGAACAAGATCTAACACCAAGCGTCATTCGATCTCTGCCACAAGCTAACAAAACAATTCCATTCATTTTACCCGTTGAACATTTCCATTAGTTACATAGGTCTCAAAAGTACAGTTCTGGAAGAAACACTTTGTCTAGTAAGCAAGTACTTTAATTGTAAAACATGATATCTGGCTTGCAGTTGATGTTAGCACATATTTAGTCATTCCTCACACCTTCAATCATTTTTTTTCCCTTTTATTAACCCTTATTGATCAACGTGCTTTCAGCCAGTAACATCCATTGACCCAGAAGACACTGCTGAGGTGAAATAACACAGGAAGTGGAACAGATATCCTGTTGATAAGGCATAGAAACTGATACTTTTTTAAACCAAGTGCAGCACAAGACATGTGTTTCTATCAAAGCTTTACATTTGAAACCTGTGTAACCAACATAAGGTAAGATTTATGGAATTATTTTGTTAGCTACAATTACTTTAATGATGCCAATGTATAATATTTAAAATGAAGGGTGAGAATATTTAAAATGAAAGGTGAGAGGCTTTTGAAGATGAATTTTGGGGGGGGGCTTTATACAGCCACTGCATTACTACAATTAAATCCATTACATTGTGCCTTCTCTGGCTGTTTGTTTATCCATACTTCATTGCATGTATTAATTGTACACAGCTGTGTGGGAGAATGGCCATTGTTTTGAAAGTTGTTTTAAATTCTCAAAGTGCTTTTACATGCTTTATATGATGCTTCCAATTGGTTCAGTGACTCGAATCCAGTATTAATAAGCAGGAGGCATTAAGTCTACGACAATAATTGGCAAAGCCATTAAACTGAGCCTGCCAGCACTCTTTCCCCTTTTTACTGGCAGCGATACAATTGAGCTCCACATTCTATTTATCATAAGCAACCTCTGATATTTGACTTGTTCAGCAGTAAAAAGGCTCCCGTCCAAATGCCCATGAATGCTCTTTGTTTAAGAGTGGAGTTTAATGACTCTTAATGCTGTTTTTTTTTTTTTTTTTAGAAACGGTTGTACGTGTTCACAAATAAATCATTTTCAATTAGCTTTTCCATAGGATGAAATTACTCTTGTAGTTCTTCAAAATGAAAAGGGGGCCCCAGTTCTTTTTTCCAGCTAAATAGCAGATATAGTAATTGTAATAACTGTCTATTTTCATCTCACCACTTGGGCTATTAAATGCTGCTGTCACTTTGCCATCTTCCTCAAACAATTTCTTCTTTAGTCAAGCCACTGATTACATAAAACAAAAGGTTCTTTCAACTAGTTCCCTGTAGACACAAAACACTCCCACGCTTTGCACGCCCTAGCTTTCTGCTTTACTGTTCTTCTACGAGTTTGGAAACACGAATGTGAAGTTATATGCTGGAAGATTAAAGGTAATGACAAGGGGTAGTAAACGACTCTGTGGTAGGGGATGGATTCCAGGGTAAAAGTACAAGATTAATTTATTCTTTGAGACATTTTGAAGGATGTTTACGATTCCCAATCATTTTGAACCACTGTATTATTCTGTCATTGTGCTGCTGATGTATTTATAGGTTGGGACGCCCTGCACATTGAGTTTGCAAGGATACAGCACTCTTCAGAGAGGATTGAGACAAAGTAGAGGTTGTTATACTAGCTAGGGAGACTGCTCTCCAAATATACTGCATCCACTCTGCAGCTATAGCTGTAATATGACAAAAGTTTTGGTATTTCTTTGGGTTTTTTTAAGTCCTGGAAAAAGTCAAGTCTGTGTTGCTTCCACTCTGACTCCAACTTCAACCAAATCTGTCATTAGCCTTGATGACAGACTGTCGCTAACACTAGTTAAGATAACTGGGGCATACCTGTCTGAGGGTGTAAGAATGATCACAGTTGGCTCTATGTCGTACTTCTTACTGATGCATTTATTCCATCAGATGCAGGGGGACAGGTTTATAGTTACACTTTGGTGTACCTGGAGAACTTATATCATATGTAAGACGTGCTTTTGAATTTTAAAAAGTCACCAGGAAGTGGTTATTTATCTACCAAGTTGCCCTTTAAGACCTGCAGCTGTCTAGATGATCAAAACATGCCCCGATGCCTCTATCCGTCTGCAGAGGGGAATAGCACAGTAGGGACTTCAAAAAACATCCTTGTCATGATCAAGCACTGGACTGGATAAAAATAACATGGATCTTCAATCTAGTTTCTGATCCAGACCATTTTGCACTGTAAGATTAATCTTTGCTCAGCATGAACCAGTAACAGATGTGGGTTATTGAGGATCTCCCTTCAAATGGTGCAGATGTTGTGGTTTGGGATTTGCTCAGTGGGGGTTGCACACACACAACAGAGGACACAAGAAAGGTAGACCATTCCCTGATCACAGTTTACTTTTTTGTGTTCATTTTTCCCAACCTTTCTCCCAATTTTTGGAATGTCCAATTATTATTCAACCTGGCTCACCGTTGCAACCCCCGGACTAACTCAGGAGAGACGAGCACATGCGAACTTGCAGCGTCGGAGGACCACGCAGTTCTGAATTGCGTACAGGCAGACCTGCAGGCACCCAGCCAGCTACAGGGGTCGCTGGTGTGTGGTGAGCCAAGGACTCCCCAGCTGACCTAACCCCTACCTCACCAGGGCAGCACTTGGCCATTTGTGCACCACCCCCTGAGAACCCCTGTCCACAGTTGTCAATGGCAGAGCTTGGATTCAAACTGGCAATCTCCAAGCTATAGGGTGCATCCTGCACTCGGGGCGGAGTGCCACTCGGGAGACAAAAGTTTAGTTTACTAAAGAGTTGACTGAGTAATAGCTACTACACTATGACATGTTGCACATTTAAAACAGAACATCAACAATTGTTTTGAATTGTTAGTGCTTTCAACTAAGGCTATAGATTGTCTTTTCAAGCCCACTAAAAGCCTTAAATGGGATCCTTCAAAAAGAACCAAATTGTGGAGCTGAAGAACCTTCCTTAGGGCAACCCCGGTCTATACTATAATCACAAGTGTGAGGTTAAATATTGTAACCATAACAACCCACAGATTGTAATGATCATTAAACTACAGATTCGACAGTGCTGCCTACAGAATATGCTAATTCCTGAATTATTTAAGTTTGATGCCCATTTGCTGTTTTTGTGGGTAGTTTGTTCATTTGTTTAATTCAATCAAATCTTACCTTGGTGTCAATGCCTTGTCCACATTTAATCCCTCCATGAGTACCATTACTATACCATCAGTGACAAAAACAGACACCATGCCTGTTACAAGATGGGTAATACAATCATCAGCGAGTCTGTTTGGAAAGACTCCAGTTCCCATGGTTGAAATCTAGTTTCCAATAAACCCTCAAAAAAGCTATTTGAATACATAATACAATGGATGTTAAATGATGCAACATGCTGTAACAAGGAAGCTTGTTATAAAAAATAAATTGCAACACGTTTAAAAAAACATAAAGGTTATTTCGATGTGGTTAATTATAAAGGAATTAACTGAGCTAAACATTTTAAATTAAATCCCCATTAAGATAATTTTTAATGTGGATTAAAAATATGTTTTCAATAAAAAAAAATTTATATATATTTTTAAACCACTGCCAAAGTAAACTTAAAAGCTGAGCATTGTTTAGCACTTTAATTGAAAACAGGGGACAGCTTAACAAATACTTCTTAGTCCCGCATAGTATGTATTTTTTAACTGAAGCGTTAACAGATGTGACATTAGGTACGGTCTCTTACAGGATCACATTCTTACACAAGTGTGGTGGCATATGGCATAAGCTAAAAGTACCTAACAAGGTAACTGGAACGACCACAAACAGTGATGCAATCATAGAAAATGACTCTATATAAAGGGTCCGTCGAACACCCTGTAAATACTTGTAAGGTGGACACTTTTAAAAATGGATTTCAGGGGCTCCCAAGTGGCACATCCAGTAAAAGCACTCTGTGTGAGTGCAGGATGCGCCCTATAGCCTGGACGTCGCCGGTTCAAGTCCGGGCTATTCCACAGCTGACCATGGATGGGAGTTCCCAGAAGGCAGCGCTCAATTGGACGAGCATCGCTGGGGGGGAGGGGTCTAGGTCGGCCAGGGTGTCCCCAGCTCACTGTGCACCAGTGATCCCTGTAGTCTGGCCAGGCACCTGTGGGCTTGCCTGTTAGCTGCACAGGGGCAGCTGCATGGTGAATCTGCAATTTTGTAAAGAAGCAGTCGGCTGACAGCACACACTTCAAAGTTTCTTCTTTACTGGTGATTCCACAGGGAGTGTCTCATTGGCTCTGATGCTCCTACAAGTTAGGGAGATAAAACCAACAGGGCCTGATTCTCCTCATTGCGCTAGAGCAGTTCTACTGGCCAGACACTCTGACTCCCACCAATATCTGCTGTCAAGTTCCTGGATGTAAAGAGGTGATTGTCTTGGTTGTAGGGTGGTAAAACGTCCACTGACCTTTAGGTCTCCTGAGCTTTTGTGGGGAATTGTTGTGGTGAGTGAGCGTAATTGGGCACTCTAAATGTATTTATTTTTAAATAAAATTTAATTGAGCTACAATGCCCCTAAATGGCACAATAACAGTTTGGACAGATGGACTGCTGTTAACAATGGATTTCCACAAGAAACTACCCATGTGCACATCATGGGAACCCATTAACTTACAGAGGTACTGAGCCCAGCTCATCCAGACCGTGTTCAGAGGAACCACCTCCTGGCCAATCAAACTAAAGACTCGTTATTATATCATTTTTAAATTGGCAGGGATGGGGTTAACTTCCCCTACCTGCCTGGGTTTATTATGTTCAGGTGGCTGGGGTTGATTAGTTGATTAGGTTAATTAACGATCAATCAGCACCCAGCCAACTGACATAAAAGGAGGCCTCTGCTTCTCATTTGGGAGAGGGAGCTGAGGAAGCAGGTTGGGTTTTTTGGTTGTTTGGAAAGTTTGAATCCAGTGAAGGCATTGCCCAGCCTGGAAATTGTTATTTTTGTAAGTTTTGCTTTTTGTCTTTCTTTGTGTTTAAATTGCTTTGTTTTGGCCCTTGTGCCCTTTCATTTTTGTGTTTATTTATAATAAAATAGTTATTTTTTTGAACTGCAGTCTGTCTCTGGGCCTCTTTCCACTCGCCAGCCTGCCACAATCATGGATAAGGATTCTAATAATTGTTAAACAACATTTCAATATAAAATTAAAAAATACAATCATTATCATGATTTCAGACCAGGCCAACAAATTAACATGCTGCTATAGTTTATAGCAGGGACTCTTCCAAGCCAAATCTCACTCTCTACTGGGATGAAAGCCAATGTTTTAAATTCTGGCCAGGGTTTACTGTTGTGAGAACAAACCTCAATATTCTTCAGAGAAACCTTAGCGTCACATGAAAATATGTACCCAGCTATGTAAAACTTTTTCTTCATGGTGCCAAATGTGGATCTGGGGTTTAAACAGAGGGAGATGAAGAGCAAAAAAGGTTTAAAAAGCCAAGCAATATGGCCAAGGAATGTCTTTGTGAACAATTTTATCACTCACTAACAATCTCATTTTCAACATTCTATTTTTTATTTGTTTTTGCATTGTAATGATACTTCACCAAATGACTACCGTACCATTAAGAAAGCGGATAGTTCTGGTTCTGTGTTAAGCATCTCACAGTTATAAAGCATGCCTTGGCATCCGTCCATTGAATTGAATACAGGGGCAAGGACAGAACACGAACCAGGAATTTCATGGTTCAAAGGTGAACGTCTTACTATTCAATTAAAGAGCAAGATCTCTAATCGAGAGGCAAGTATGTGTCTTATGATGATGTCACAGTTATTAACGCATCAGCGGCGATGAGGAGATGCATTTTAATCAAAGCTCATCCTGGAGCATAAACACAAGTGCTAGACCAAGCCCAGGGACTTCCTGGATCCGGAGCGTATTTAGAGAAGCACGGTGGAGAGAAACACTGAAACGGTCCTTCATTTTGATCAAAAAACATTGCGAAACAAACAAATAATAATCTAGATTCTTTGTCTTAGATAGAACATTGCATGTTTTAATTACTGAATGCGGTATGTTTAAACATTGTAGATGCAAAAGCTCTTGACAAGTTGGTAAAATAAATTGGTAGGAATACAATTTTCTAAAAGTCCAGGCTTTGCAGAACATCCATGGAAAACCGCTCTGTTCTATCCACTACATTTGTGTAGGGATCCCCAATCCATCACATGTAAACAAAATTGTCACCGACAAACGTTAGACTTACTCAAACGTTACACAACTTTCACCGAAAAAAGGTAAAGATCATCTGTAAATTTCAACATAAATTACCATCCCTCATTCAGAGGGACACACCATGTATCAGGCCTCATGACTGGAATAGGAATATGAAGGTGGTACAAGTAATTCCTTGGCTGTGACCAACAGGTATAGAGGTGAATGCGCTACCTTGTTTCACTGTTTTAATGATCAGTTCAGCAACTTCAATAAAATAATGAATGGATTAAATGACACAATGAATTATTTACAACTCAGATTTGAGATGTGCACCAACACTGTCCTTGACATATAGACCCCTGCTCAGCTGTGCAGTGACTCTGTGATAAACGGTCTGCAGTATGACACACTGATCCCCTCCCAGCAAGGGAGCTCACTCTTTCAGCATATCTGTCAGAACACAGTGCAAAGGGTTTGAATCTCCTGTCTACATGCCTAGGTTACTTGTCATTAATAATTTGAAGGACAGTCTGTGTCAAAGCACTTGCATTAGTGGATTCCGAATCCTTAAACACAGTTAAAATCTTAAAACCGGCACTTGTTCCTGAATTTTGTTCTTGATATCATCCCATATCCTCTGGTGCTGCACTGTCAGCATGTCTGCTAACACGTGAAGTGGATAATTAGACACATCGCA